>NW_010520117.1:0-22300 GCF_000687285.1 Phaethon lepturus
AACTCTCTGGGCTCGGCCATCCAGCCAGTGTATTTGATTGCCTAAACACAGCAGCAGCAAAATGGAGGGATAGTAGTAGAAGCCTGAATATCATCTGATAAACAAGTCCCTGAAATGACTTTTAAAAAAAAATAAATTAAAAACTCACAAACTATATATGCTTAGGAAGTACAATCATTTTATGTTTCTAGTTAATGTGCAAGAGCTTGAAAGGCTGAAGCATAGTGCTGACTACCATTCAACACCACTTCTGGTTTCCTAACTAGGCACTGACAGTTTCAGGACCTTGGCAGCTGTTGGGCCAACACAACCCTTCACCAGAAAGATCAAATTTTACCTTGCTTTTCAATTTGGTATCTCCACTGAGGTTTAAAAAAAACCCAAAACCAAAACATGCACACCAAACACCCAACAACAACTAACCTTAGGCGTTCAAGTCCCCAAAAAGGGGCCTTCTGGTTCCCCCAAATGGGTCTCACCCTATCTTGATGTATTCTGCAGCCTAATGCAATTGAGTGTCAGAATAAGAACTGTTTCCCATCCAAGCTATTTAAGCATGTGGTCTACCCATATGTTCCTTTACATGACTACCCATCATTCACCAAAAGAGAGAACACACAACATACAAGAGAAGCTAAGTTTGCACCTGCCTGAGTGTCCCCTACTTTCAAATGGGTCTTCTCTTACCTGATGAAGGTGCCCAAGAAAGGCCTGGGCCTGGGCTGTAGAGATTGCTCCTCCGACAGGCACAGGCTGCTTTTGAAAGTCCAGGCCATTTGTTTGCGTGCCTGGAGAAAGAGAAATATTAAGAACTATTAGTTATTACTGTTATGAAATGGAGTAGGATTTAATATTCCTAAGTCTCCTGCTATTCTCTCAATACTACATAGGCAGAAAAATTCTCTGAGAGTAACAAGAGTTTTTCACTGAAATGGGGGAGAAAGCAGTGTCACTTCCAGACTTCAGTAATATAGCATTTGTCAGCTAAACAAAATGAGCATTGTATTTTCTTTATCTTCTATCACCTTACCTACCCTATGTACACTATTACCCCATCATTCTCTACCATGGCTTGAGAGCCCAATGACTGCATGCTGCTAAGGTGAAACTGTTTCCATTCTGCATGCACTCTCTATCCAGCAGCTGAAGACTATCTTTGAATTCAAAAAGTGGCAAGAACAAGGTTCATATAAAGTCACCTTTCATTAAAGACAGGTAAAATAATACTTGAAGAAAACAGTAGTACTATATACATAGCAGCTATGGGCCACAGCTCTACTCTTTTGATACAAGATACCTCCACATTTTCAGGAATAATTGTGCAGAGCCCTCCTTAACATAACTCCCTGGGCTTGCTTTTGCTCTCATCCACTTTCACGTAACAAAAACCTGATTATTTTCCTACATTTTTGTTGTCTTCTTCCTAAGCAGCTTGGAAGACATGAAAAATCCCAAACTATCTGCAAATAATCTGGTTGCGAGGAAAATAAAATTTGAACTTTTTTCCCCACAAGAAACCACCACAGAATTCTCTTCTGCCAAGAGGAACTGTAACTCCAAACTTTTGAGAATCATTCTGTGGGGAGATGGTAAAATCAACACTAGGATTAGGGATTATCAACAACTGGCTTTGTATGTTGGGTATTACTATGTACAGTGGCTAACAACAAGAAGGGAGACTCTAGAGTTTATCAGGCTGTGTGGAATTTCTAGAACAGATGATGAAATCTTAAATTTGCAGGACTGAAATTATGTAAAACCAGCTCTAGACTTGCACATTTACTGTTCATGACAATCAGATTTTGTTCAGTGCCTATGGGCAGGTGTTCGACTAACTCCTACTTCAAAATTCATTCCATCATCTACATCTTTTTCCATAAAAATCTAGGTTATCTACTAAGCAAAAGAGAGCCACAGTTGTTAAAAAGCAACAGGGGTTTGCTATTCCATAGAAACATCTGCAAAAGCAAGCAGGCATAAAATTTTCTTAGTAAAATACACTACCCAATATTTTACGTTGCTGTTTTGGCCTACAAACAGCTTACACAGATAAAATTTCCAAAGATGGAGTCACTGTTCAATTAAATACGGATACAATGTAGATAGTCAAGCTTTCCAGCACCCATGTAAGGTGTACCATGCATACTTTCATGCATCTTTGGTGGAGGTGCTGTGAGGGATGAGTTGGTCACTCTCAAGTTTTAATTCTATGCTTTGGGCCAGGGTTTACAGAACTAAGAGATGTATGTGCAGTCAAAGATCCACATACATGTTAAAAACATTTAAATTTTAAACTAGGTAAAATTAATTTCCTTAATGAGTTGAAAATTCCAACCTAAAGTGAATGGAAGGACTATCACTGGGCTGAATTGACCTTGAATGAATGCAACTTGGCTGCATTTCTCCAAAGAAAGGTAGATAAGAAGGTCTGCTGGAAAGAGGTAGAATAATCTTACCTATTTTCATTCTTTCCAGTCAACTACCAAATTCTCTCAATGCAGAAGTCCAAAGGGAGTGGGAAGACGACTGGGTAAATATACAAAAGTAATTCCTGACAAACAGCTACTGTAATTCAAAGGAAACAATCTACCACCTCCTCATTTAAGCAGATGCTTTGAATCAGTTTTCAACCTGTGGTCAGAGACCCCCAAGTAGGAAAAGAAAAAAAAAAAAAAATACAGATAAGAAAACCTACTGTAAGGAGTTATTCCTCATTCCAATTAGAAACTTGCAGGGGTCAAAAAAATTATCTATTTCTGAGAGGACTAGCTGGAAGCTAACCTTAAATAAATAGGTGAAGCTGTTCTAGGTAACTATCTTCCAAAAAGCGCCTCAAATCACAATGCCATATTAAAAGAGCACTGCTGTGCATGTATGCAAAAGAAATCATAGAATCATAGAATAGTTTGGGTTGGAAGGGACCTTTAAAAGTCATCTAGACCAAGCCCCAGTTAGCGCTTCCGTTGACTCTTAGTATGGAAATTTGAAATGAGCCTCCTGCGGTTAATGGTTTTGAACAAACCAAGTTCCAAGACTGAGGTTAAAATCTCCATGGGTCCCAAAAAGCAGTTTATACAGGTACCAAGAAAAAGCAACGTTTTCTTTAAATTCAACCTTGAAGGACTCCAATTCCACCTTTCCACACCTCCCCAAACCAAACTTGGAGGAAAAAAAACCCAAACCACATCTTTTCACTCTCTGTTCCACTTGCATCTTAAGTTTTCTTTTGTATTTGGAAGTACAGTGTCCCCTCCCCTTCAGATGCAGCCTTAGTTTTGGAAGGAATGCTATCAAGGTTGTTTGCATTTTTCACAGGATGCCTACATCTTTTTGAAGAACAGCAGGGAAAATGAACTTTGAGTCCAGCATATGAGAGGCCTTGCTCTTAAGGTGCTCATAAGGATGTGACAGCACTCCTGTGGAATCCAAGAAATCTGATAAGGAGACTGGAAAATGGAGCTGTCAGAACCAGAATGACGCTTCTGCTTAAGAGAAGAGTTAAATGCAAAAAAACCATGATGATTAATAGACATGGTAGATTCAATCTCAAGTATTTACATCTTTTCCATTTCCACCCCAGCTCCCATAACTCTTAGAGCTGAACTAACAGCTCACCAACACCAAAAAAGCAGGAGTGGGACTTTCCATGTCCCGTCTTCCCTTTCTTCTTGGTTCCAGGTACGTTGTCCCCATCCTGCCCCTTTTGATAGTTCATGGATCAGCAGTAAGCCAATTCACCTTTCTAACAGAGTACAAAACTATTCATGTGAACTGGTCTCTTTTTGTTTTGGCTAAATTAGTTTTCTGCCAATTATGTGAGGTGAATTAACTTACCTTAGGGCCCAGCAAGCAGCAGATAATGTAAAGCAGGGGAAGTCAAAGATACAGTAGCAGGGAAATGAGCCTCCCCCACCCCTAGCAGGTTGTTAAGACTGAATCAAGCTGTAGGATGAAATTTCAACCTTAAAACCCAAATCCAATGCAACTTAAGCACATTTAAATTCTGGCATAAATTCAGCCATGTGGTTAGCTACTTCCTAGAGTTGGTTTGGATGAAGATTAATACTAAGTGCAATTAATTTTCAGCCAAATCAAATCTTTGAACCATCTCAGTGCCAGTCCAGGGAAAGGAACTCAACACGAAGTACTAGGACACCCTGAATGTGGATTAGTTTATGATGTCTTGGACTTGTACCTGCAGAGAGTAAAGCATGACAAAATGGAGCAGGCAAGGTAACATTGCACCTACAGTCAGGAGAAGAACATACTCTCAAAATCCAAGATCATAATCATCAGACTTCATTCTGAGTTTACAAACTGCATAAGAAAGGAAAAGGAGTGAGGAACTACAGGTCTGGGGAGATGTGGAGTAAGGTGCTATAAAGAACTCGGGAAGGGAAGGTAAACGAGGAGAGGCAAGTTTTCAAAACTAACTTGAGTGGGTATTTGCACTGTGACTGGGAGACATCTTCCAGCACCAGCATTACATTTCCTCATCCCTCTCTCTCTGCATGTCTGTGTTGAGAAAGAGATAACCCTAATATCCAGAACCTGTTGATTCCTTGTCAACATTACTAATAAGTTCAACATTGATATTTGCCTAGAATTTTATCAGTTAAAGAATATTTCATGGTCCCTCTCTCACTCTCCCATAGATTTTATTCTTATGGAAACCAGAAAAATCAATCTCTGGGAATGAAGTAATCAATACAAACAAGAATCCTTAGAATCCTTCCAAACACTGAAATTACAAGAATTATTATTTTGCTGCTATGTCAATGCATGTCATAAGACTACAGTTCCCATCGACATTAGAACCTTGGCTTTCATACTATTGCCTCCACACAGCTTAAAAAAAAAACGCATTAAACAGACAAAACAAAAAAAGTTGAGTTGTTTTGGAAAATTTTATGCTGCAACCTAAAAAAAGGAAACCAAAAGGGCTATCTATTTACTATAAGACACTTATTTCTCTCTTTTTCCCAGCAGATACTAAGTAGACTGACCACCCACAACTGAAGGTTGGGAAAGATTTGTGTGATTCTGCAGTACTGATGACCAGTTGATCCATTCATGTTCTTGTGAAAACAGCCAGTCAACAGCTCTTGTACTCATCAAGACTTTTTTGTTGTTGTTTTTAATTCATTTGAAATATGGGTTCCTTTTTCAGATGCTTAAAAGGGGAGTCCAGTTAGCACAAAAATTTGCAAGTTAACATCTGTTTCAGGCATTTTACTGTGACCAATGTATTCAGGGGACTTTATTATGTTCCCTAACTAGTCAGAGTTAGAAATATAAACCCCTGATTTGTTAACTTCCATGAAACTTAGCTGTTACCTTAGAGAACTACTGATGTTAAGTCATCTTTACCAGTGGCAACCGTTTTTGGTTGTTTTTTTTTTCTTGAGAACACTAGCTCTGCCAAATGTAAATTCCATGATCTAAGTAATTTCTCTTAAAATATTCAAATTCTATCAGCTTACTACAGTTTAAAACAGGAATGAACCAAACAAACACCCATGAGGTTCAAAAGATAGACTAGCAGACTCAAGTGATTTACAAATGTCACTGGAAAATAGACAGTTACAGAAAGTTACAAAAATAAGAACTCTTAACTCTTTACAAAAATCTTAGGCCTATGCTCCCTAAACAATCAATGGGACTTCTGGTTTCTTAGCATCTAAGCTGAAAGCTGACTTCTTTTCACTAAGTATGCAGAGAGCCCAAAACCATAACCTAAGTACTCTGATCAGAAGCCTAAAGTTACATTCTGTTGAGTTATTTCTTTCAGAGCTTAACATCTGCCAGTTGACTAACGCAACTGATGCTTGAGCCCCCAAAGAACGTCACCAATGCCATTAATCACTACCTCCAGTGGTTTAATGAGCACTATATTTGAAAACCAAACAATGACTACAGAACAAAGGGTCCTCAAAAATTATAGATTATTTTAGTTCGCATCATTTAAAGAAGTCAGGAAACAAAACTGAAAGGAATGACTGGGAACATTTAAATTACAGAAGCAATGTTTGCAAAAGTAAAACTTTTGTAATAACAAAACTTTGTACTAGAGTATAAAAAAAAAAATAGACATTGTATCCTCTTTTGTCATGAAAGCACCTACATACAGCTTTACAATCCATCAATTTTTTTATACCATGATCATCATCTTCATGCTGATGAAGTATTTGCCTAGAAGAGCAGAGCCACGGTTCTGATGAAGCAGATGCAGTACTTCTGTGATAACGGACTACCTTTGAATAAACCAACTCCTCCTCTTTAACAGCTTGGTTTAGGTGAAACCGCTAGTTAAAGCCGCACTTAAGGAAGCGCATTGGGAATGCACTCTTTGGAGAAAGCATACAGAAGGAGCTGGTCATAGAGAGCAGGAAGTCTGAATTTTCTCAGAAGTTTACACACACCCTCCAGCTACAAGGATTCTATAGGGATATTTAAAACCATTGTTCTCTTGATGCTGTTTATGATTATGAAATATTTTCAGCCCATATGGTTTTTGAAATAATGTTTTATATCACCCTAAACCAGTATTAAATACATAATAAATCTTCTTTGTACACAAAAAGAATTTATACCTCTCCTATTACAACTACAATGGAAATTATAAAAAACTGAGATGCCAGTAATAAAACACACATTAATAAGCCAGCAGAATTCCTTCTGACTGACCCCATGCATTGGCAGAAAACATCCAGCCTCTTGGATCAGTATCAGGATCATTCAGTCACTCTTAGCTGTATTAAAGCCTTGCACAAAGAATGATGAAATAAAAGAAAATGAAATAAATTGTTAATTTCATCACCCTTCCAAAGTTTAAAATAACACTCTTATTTTTCCTCCTTTTTGTTCAATAACAATTTTCCTCATACAAAGTAACTAGACTTCTCTCAAAGCGACAAGAGCAAGTTCCTTCTCATTAAAATTTTCTCTTCCCAAATGCTTTTCTGAGCTCAGAAAGATTCTGAGTTAGGTTAAACTATTTACTTTCCATTCAGAACTGTCATTTCTCTTGCTTCCAAAATGAACATTAAATTACCTCCACAAAGAAATTAAAGCATGAGATAGTGTGATTGAATTATAGTGGCTTAACAAGCTGCTTCAATGGCCTAGAGCTTGGCCACATGTTAAGGATGCACCAAAAGGCACATTGGTCCTAACACAAAGGCTATTCTTTCCCAGACAAATTTGAAGATTCTGTTCTAACACAAAAAGAAATTACAGAAAAGCCATCTTTTATTTTTTTCAAGTTGAGAAATGATGCTTTCTCACTTTGCCTTGTTCTTGAGAACTGTTGTGAGAGCTTGAATGAAATCTAAAATGGAAACAAGATCAGCCAGTGGCCCACATCTGCCAGGGAAAATTTCAACCCAAAAATAATTGATGAAGTTAGAAGTGCTGAAGGTATTTTCTGCCAGCAAAAAATGAGATTCCTTACGGACAGCTAAGCCCACCAGACCTTCTGTAATATCAGAGGCATTATAGATAGAGGAAGTGGGGAAGGGGAATCTTATATACAAAGTGTGGGTAGTGCTCTGATACAGTAGGTGTGAATAATGCCGTGCATACAGTAGAGTTAATGACAAAAGCGTTCCCAATTCTCTAAAAACAGTAGGTGTGAGGTTTTGTTTGGGGGGAAGTGTTTGTTTTAGTTGGGGGGGTTGTTTGTTTGTTTTTAATGCCTGTAAACTGGTAAAGAAATTTTGCTTTTAATCTCCATTCAATTCCACCAGGAAATATCTGTGCACAAATTAATCATTTCTTACCTGTGTTCCCATCCCCACTCTCCATTGATGGTTTACTGGTTTCTGACGGATTGTTCATTCTTGAGTCTGCATTAAAAAATAAAGATAAAAGTAATACAGCAAAAAAAACCCAAATCTATTCATACCTTCTTGTCCAAGGGAAGTAGAGAATGTACTTTACTCTAATTGAGATTATAACACAAAAAGAACAATCAGAAGCAGAAAACAATACTGAATCTTCCAGATAAATATTGTTTCAAAAATTTTTACGTCATTATTCCCCTATGTGAAAACGTGGTGTTAAGGGAATAAAAGACAGCATGCTGGAGGGCAAAGTTAGGTAGAAATTTAATTTTCAGTACAATGAAAGTCACAGAAGAAAAAAAAAAAAAAAGAGGGTGGGGGGAAGGAACAATAACTAACTCAAGATTCAAGAACACTAAGTTTTACCACCATGGCCTACATTATTCTTGGGTTCCACCCCCACCCCCCCCACCCCCCCGCCAAGAGAAAGGAAATTCAGACATTATAATTAAATAGATGCCATTTTTCTAGTACTGCCTTTTTATTTTATGGGAATGTCACTGATATTAAGTTATTTTTTTATTTCCTATATATTCATGCAAAACCATACAAATATAAAATAATTCCTCTTCCTTCTGCCTCTGGATGAATCTATTGAAAAGTCTGCTTTTGGTTTCAAAGCCTGCAGCTGAACATCGTGCAATGCAGAGGGCCTCTCCAGATGGCAGACAGAGAATATAGTTTCCTTATATAGGTATCTATATAGATGTTTTGTATACAGCATCAGCTCTCCAGCTTATTACCTCCTCATTCCTTGCTACCGACCTCAGTGTGCTACATTATCACAAACCAAAATTACAAAAAAAAAAAAAAAAAAAAATCTCAAGACAGACCAGTTCAAAAAATGAAGCGTAAGCAAATCCTTAAGCACATTCTTCTATTCCCATAACCAGTTAAATGCAAGTTCAGCGAGCTCAGAATGAACCCTTTACTCCAGGACATTCTCCTGCTAGGTGCTGAACAGGTTAACTGTCACGTACTTTCATCAAAGCAGTGACTTCCAAAATACCAACAGGCTGAAGAAGAATACAGTAACAGCAATAACTGCTGCATCTTTCCCCCTGATACTTCCAAGAATGCCCAGACGCTTCACTACATGGCAGGCCACCAGAGGTGGAAACGAGAAGCAGGACTACTGCTGTGTACTATCACCTGCTGCTGCCCAGAGAGACCAGTGCCACCCTCATGCTACCAGAATCTGGGGTGACAGCAGTGGAGGAACGCAAGCACAAGCCAGGAGGAACAAAGCACGTGGACAAGGGCCTGAATGAAAACAGGAGTCACGATGAAGCCCAGCTGGGAGTGTGGGGTGGGAAGAGGAGGGAACTAGTTAGAAATGCAGCACGTGTGAAAGAAAGAGACATCAACCTTGGAAAATCTCCAATAAGCAGTTAGGAAACACAATTTAAGACATGCCAATATTTTTAAAACGAATGTAATTTTCCACGTAAACAACTACTGCAGTTGAACCCAGTAGGACCTAGAAAACCCGGAGGACTGTAACAAACAGCAACCTTCCCCCAACAAGTTAACTCAACCTCTCCAGAGCCTCAACTCTTCTCAGAAAGTTCCTATGCCTATGCTTAAATCTTTCAAACGTCAGCCACGTGTAAAAGAGAACTGAACTATCACTGTTACTCTTAGCATAAAGGCAGACGTGTTAAACTGCTTTTTGAAAGGGGGAGTGAGTGAGGAGCAACTTTCCAGCTCAGTGCTCCTGGCCCACACTTCAGCAAAAGGCTGCAAGTTTTGCCCCATTTTTCACCACCTCTGAATTAATGTCACGAAAGACAGAGCTCTGCTACGGTTGCAAATACAGAACCTATTGCTCCCCAGTGCCTTATTTTGTCGTTTCCCACACTTGGGTAGCATGATCCTCACTCAAGAAACAGAACATGGGTTCTACTGACTGTACAGAAATGTTTGTTGTTGATGTGCCCCTCCCTGCTGATAGATCTGTGTGTAAAACAAATAGAAAGTATGTTTCTATCTAGAAGTGGCATGTACCTTAAATTGAGTTTATTGTTGTGGCAACAGCACATTTATTTAAAGTGACTGTAGGCAACATTCATCTGATAAACAGCATTAGCTCTTTCCTTGACACACAGCTGGCTACTGAAATTAGTTTAGGTTCAGAAAAAACTGGAGACTTTGCTTTGGACACAAACATGAAGAGTCCTCATCCAAGAGGAAAATGAGGAAAGAGGGCTTAGAAGTCCAATACATTTGGTTGTGGAAACTAGGGTAACTATGCCTATTAGACATCAGATGTATTTTTTAAGCCCAGAGCAGGAGGATAGCCTGAATTCATGATAGCACTGACCACAGAAGGGAAGAGCATAGGTTGAGTTTGTCCCTCAGTAACATGGGATCCATTTACTGAACCACTTCAGAAAGTTCTTGCCAGAAAAAACAACACAAGGCGTCTTGTGCTAGTTTGTTGCAGAAACTGAAGTATTAGAGCCACCATGCCGGACACTAACAGTAGAATAAACAAGCTAAATCTGGAGCAGGGATACAACTGTCCTGTGCACAGAACTCCAAGCAACATAGTGACTGTTCCCTCTGTATGAGGAGGCCCATACAACAAACCTTCTCACATGACCAGCAGTTTGCTCAGTACAAAGTTATAACTGTACAGACCTCTTTTCATAAACCAAGGCATGCTCTTCTGTCAGGCTATGCTGCAAAATAAATCCTTTTAAAAAAAGTTTTCCAGTGTTTCCTATTACTAGACATACACATAACATTTACCCAACTACCAAAAATATGTCTAAATGAAGAATATTTTATTGTAAAGATACATCCCTAACAAAGACCTCAAACATTGCTATTGCAAAAAAGCAGCAAGTTGGGAGAAGAAACATCTTCCTGCTACTGCTCAGGTTCAAGTGAAGGATAGCATCCATTATTTCACCAGCTGACTAGTTCTTATTAAATCTGTGGGCCTTCTGCATGCAAAGCATCAAGAACAATGCTGCTATTTCCATTGCAAATGGTATGACATACATCTGAAGCACAAAACTGCTACCAGCAAAACTGACATATATCTGCAGAATACTAAACCTATGGATTCATTATATGTCAAATAAAAAGATTATTTGTTTTACACACGCTCATATGATTTCTGCTTCAAAGAACAAACAAGTGAAAAGGGCAAAAAAAAGAAACTATAATGCCCTCACCTTTTCTTTTTCCTTTAGATCTTACTCAGGTTTTAAATAAAGGCCCTGGGCTACAACTTCTGCCAACATTATCTAAAAACAAACTCCACAGAAGGAAGGATCGAAAGCAGCAGGTGCATGACTGAAATCAAACTCTCAGGAGTGAATACATTCAGTACTGCTACTCTGCTAGCAGTGCTGAGGGTGTCGCAAGGCAGTGCTGTGCCAGGCTTTCACACACCCTCAGTAACGTTTCAAAAGGTTTTCAGAAGAAAGAAGCAGCAGACACTGGACCAACCTGTTGTATTACAGACTGTCTGTCCATAGCTAGTAAAACACAAAAAACCTTAACATGGAATGTATCATTAACTATTTCCTTTCACCCATTAAAGTGAAACTACCTAATACTCCATCAGCACCAGCAAAAATGATTCATTGATGTGCATGGAAAAAACAAAGTTCAATGTGAGTGAAAACATGCCAAAAATTATCCAGAAATTAATTTTCAGAAAAAACACTTCATATTCAGAAACAAACATTCAGATTTCTGCTTTTAAATTTACCATCCAGAAACATATTCTCTTACTCTGAGATGTAAGTTCTTACATGAACTTGTATAATGGAATCAAAAGAATAATAAGAAAAAAAATCTACACGTTGAGCTTTGGGGAAAGAGCCTTGAAAATAAATAAAACCTATTGTAAAATTGGGATGATCCATGATTATAAATAACTTTTAAAGTAGACATGAGGAGGGAATTATGACATGTCTGTTCTGCAGTCCTGATGGAATCTTAGCGCAGGAAATACATTATCCCAGTAACCTTAGGCACAGCTTGCTACGGTATCAATGGCAACCACTGTGCACTCCACCTTATTTTCTATTGCACATGAAGAACCTTGCTATTACATTAAAAACACACAGACTTAATGTATGTTCTGTGGGGGAATGGCTCAATACAGCTACTAAATTCGTTGAGACTGGGACTCTCATTCATTTTAATGCTTTAAAATTTGTTAACACCTGGATATGCAAGTCAAGTCCAGTGTTTGTTAGAAGCCAAATGCTACTCAGGTTGAAATCCTAAAAGCAAGAGGTCTGTATTAATATCATCCAAGCCTAGCAGCAAATCTCTCCAGCACAGAGGAGACAAATTCTCCTGGAGCATAAAAAAGAAGAAAAAAAACCAAACCACGAATTTCCCTGGTACAGATCGATCCACCTATCTATCCACCACGCAGCTACTTGCTGCCGATTCAGTGGTGAGCTTCAGCCTTACAAATACCTTCTCCAGCTTCTGAATATGTGATTAAGACTCTATGCATAGTCAACCTCACAGCCTCTATTTCCATATTAAATGCTCATAAGAAAGAGCTGAGCTGGTACCCACCTAGAACGTAGTCGCTGCAGTCCAGCATTGCTGTGGTATCCTCTACAGGTTCAGACAGTCCAAGGAAAGGGAGAATGGCAATTTCTATCAAATCTACGCTACTGCTCTCGACCTAACACGAAAGGGAGTGGGGAGGTGGGGGAAGAAATACAACTTCAGTTACACCATAGCAATCTTCAACTGAACAGGGAAACTTCAGTTGCTCTGTGGAGTTTTAGTCTCTCCTACTAGCTGTGTCTGACATTGTCAAGGCGACTGAAGCGTGAAAAGTTCCCCTTTTTGTAATAAAATAGAAACAAAGATTGCAGCTGGCAGTTTCCATAATGAAGCTTAATCAGTATGCGCCTGATTAGGGCCTTATGCAAATCTCCCCTCGTTAGCACAGCAGCCAGCACTTTGAAGTCCATGAACAATTCATTTGCAGAGTACACTGAAAGCGCTCCCTGCATAATTTAAATAGTGGTATAAATATTTATCAGCTCATTTGCATATTAATTGGCAGTGCATGAAGGGAAAAATTATCTCCCGAGTGCCAGCATAATAATTAGGGAACAAAATGAATTTTCTTCCAATAGCTTGGCTTCTCAGCCCTAACTCAAGCACAGTACCACAGGGGAGCAGGGAGGGGAAGAGACAGAGTTCTGTTCAAATGCCACTGAAATGACATGTACAAATTAGAAACAACTCTACAGACTTAAGCACCTTTAATCTTATGCCTGCTGGCAACAATAACTTCAGTAATAAAGGGGATTTGGAAAAAGCTTTCTACACAAGCCAAATAATCCCACGAAAACAATTAGCAAGGTAGAAGCTGAACACAAAGCTGTCAAACTGGTGCTCGCACATCTGCGTGGAGTTTTCCACGTCCGAACACGAACTGTCACAAGAAGGTCCTGGGCAAGAAAGAGTACCACCAGGGCAAGGAAGCGGCACAATTCCCTTTAAATGACTAAAGAGTTTGATGATTCATTATCGGGTAATCCCTTTGCCACAGCCAACTTAACAGCAGTGGATATGTCAAGTATTGTGTAACATTTGACACCCACTAATCTACCTCAAGTGAAATCAAAATAGATTTAGTCTTTTGCTTTCCAATGTCTTCCAAGAAAAAACAAAAATCTATTACTAATCCCTTCCACAAATGAACACAATATAGCCAAACAAAGCTTACTACGGAGCTACAGTTTTTGAAAGGGGCACTTTACACCCGGGTTGCATCTTTGAACCACTCAATGATAACCAGAACACACTTGCTGCTGTGACCTCAAAGTATGCTGCAGGACCGGGGAACAGGGAAGAGGCTTTGGTCTGTGGAGGAATCAATCTTCTTTTCCAAAAGTGGTCCACAGAACTAACTGTACTGATGAACTATGAGGCTAGATTAAACCATTTCAAATAGTTTGTCCACCACTCAGACACTAACATCCTAAACAGCAAGGACATTTATATAAAAATTCAAGTGTAATGTGGACATCAGAACATTTAATATTCCATATTCCAATTGGGAAAAGATAACATGATGATGCAGGTGACGACACGGTTGAGCCACCTACTTCCAGATGTTAATGTGAATTTAAAAAGTTGGGGTTTTGTTTTCTTTTTTCTTTAAAAAAAGCTAGCTGTACTTTTCTTCTCATTTCTGAAGTGAATTCAAGCACCGCCTCTCCAAACAAGAAGGAGTGAGAGAAAAGGGACTTCTCAATCATCCAGTACTGACTGGAATTTATTTCCATGCTTGACCTCTTCTTCTGTTCAGGTTCATATCTCTACTTAACACAAGATGTTCCCTGCTATATATTTAACATGAGTGATCTACACTTGAAAAAGACTGCAAGAAGGGAAGGTGCTCTCAACTGCAGGGAAACAACTGCGTGTACTGAATAGGTTTTCCCAATACCTTGTTTCCAACTTGGTTTTCTACTCATTCACGTGTCCCATTGAGACCTCTGAGGCACATCTCCGTAGTTGGCAGACCTTCGGTAAACTTCACTCTTCCATACATGCTTTTGGAGTGCACTGGGAGACAATCCATTTGCTTCATCAGAAGAGTCTGAACACAAATGGTATAACAAGCCAAGCACTTCACAAAGCACATACCAGTTTAAGTAGAGCTGAGCTGAGGCTGCCAGTAGCATAGTAAGAGGACAGTAGTGTTATCTTTAGGACCCTTTTCAAACAAGACTCTGTGCTGAGCTGGTTGAACACAGGTGCAGCATCAAAAGCACACGACCGCAGGAAGTGACCGTTAAAAGCAGGCACGTGTGTAGTGATGGATGACTTGTATCAAACAAGAGAACAAGCAAACAGCAAATAAGGCCAGGGAACAACGTGCCTGAAGCAGTGTTAGGAAGTTGCTGGTGGTACTACAGTGCTACTCATCGTCCATACTATCAATACTGCATTGACAGCTAACAAGGACAAGGCTGAATTATCTTCCCATTCCCGACTGTGCCAATTAATCTGCTTTATAAACACCAGCCCCCACACAAACCATTTGAACTGTAACTTCCACTAACCCACTAATGGAAATAAAACCTTATACACTGACTTTTTAAACTAACAATTGGACAAAAAAACAACCCCAACAAAACAAACAAACCAACCAACCCCAAAACATTCTTCCAGTGACCACATCATCCTTTAGCAGTGTTATTATCTTCCCTTTTATGCAAGATCTTACTTTTTGGCCAAAAAAAACCCCTATTGTTTCACTTAGGCCACACTACTGCAGCTATCTCGTAGGCTTCCAAAGGAGGCCTGAAGACACAAGTAGGAAAAGGTTTGGGGAAGAACAGCACATATACCACCTTGCTTCCAAACCAGTGGCAGAATATACTAGTTTAACTTCCTGTTTAGGCTCTGCCACGTCATTGGCCATTCTTTTCTTTCCGGACTTTTACCTTAAAAGTTACTTAACACCCTGAACCAAAGTCCTATTTCTGGTACTCACATTAAAGCAAAATACTGCTCTGAGCTTTGCACACAAAGTTTTTCTTCCAAAGGCACCTCTAAGAAGAAAAAGTGGTGCACCTTGTGATCATCAGTGCAAAAAACTCTCCACATCCCATACAACTACAGATATTCACAAAATGCTTCTCTTGTCTTAACCCAATTCTACAACTCTTACACTGATGATTTTTGCCACATAATTCTGTTCATACTTTTCCTTAAAACCAAAGGAACTAAGCAACTAACATGGAGCCAGCTATGACAAAGGCAGATGTTCTTCAGTCAAACACTTCAGAGTCTGCAAATAAGGCTTCAGGAGACTCTTTCTACTCCATTCTCTTCTTCTCTTCACTCTTTATGTATCTTCCATACCTGCCCATTTCAGATGAATGATTTTGTTTTGCTGTTTGTCCCATCAATATGTCACTTTATTTATTCAGTTCTAATGATTATACTTGATAGTTTAAAACCTTCCTGTTTGGAAAGGGAACCTCATTTTCCCTTGCAGGTTATGCAACTCTTGGTTAGACCTCCTTTTGCATGTTCTCTTTTATTTCTTCTTCTGTTTATTTTCCATTTATTATGCCCAACTGACTTGACTGTAAACTCCACAAAATTATTCCCCAATATCATCCATTGTAAGTAAGTGTTATAGACAGTGAAAGCTGTTACAAACTAGGGGGAAAGGATGTTTAAACCCTTATCTTCAGATGGTCAGTCAGCCTCTCTCTTTTTTTTCTTTTTTTTTTTTTCTTTTTTTTTTCTTTTTTTTTTTCTTTTTTTTTAAACGATACAAATGAAGCAGAATTAAAGGGATGAAGGGCAAAGATACTATCAACATTATTCTGTTCAACACTTCTACTGGGGAAAAGACTCTTCATTTTCAGATAGGTATGTTTCCATACATTAGTAAAATATCATTTACTACATGCCCTCAATGATAGCTAGGAAATTTCTGCCACTAGCCAGCTCCATGACAAGTGCAACCTTTGTAAACTTTGCAGGCATGCTTTCTGATACAACATGGCAAGATTACCCAACAAGTCATTAGTTCCCTTTTGAACAGTGTTCTTGGAATGATAAAAGGAAAGGAAATACAGTATTAATTTTAACATATTTTAATTTTATTTTTTATTTTAGCATACTACCTTCATTAGTGTATCAGTGTCTAGTATATTTTATCTTGAAGAACCACTGAAGATGAGTAGTCACCAAAGCTTTGAAAATAGTGCATGATGAAGCACAACATCAATGAACATTGCCAACGCTCACAGCAATGCTGCTTTCTATATGCCATGCCAGCCATGACTATAGATACAGGCAGCCCTAAACTGACATTACACAGAGCTACTACATTTTAACAAGACATTTCCAAGTCTCCATTTCACAAGCAAAATGAAACCTAATAAAAATGTAATCAAACAAAATTCGAACGTGCTATAAAAAAATTATAAAAATCATGTATTTTAAAAAAATAAACTGTTATTAAAGTTGGCACAATCCTTTTGGAGTAATTACGGACAGAAATCTTTTAGAAAATTAGATTACTGTTTTCAAACAAAATATTTTTGCTGGGTCCTCTTCGCACTTATTTTCAGTTATCCCAGTGTGCCACTCTGCCTACTTACAGCTCATACGTATATTTATGGACTAAGACCTGAAAGGTTTGCATCAATTCTTGATCATTAGAATTCCAGGTTCTTACAAGAATGACATAATTTTCTAATAATTTGTGCCCCCCAAAATAAAAGAATTACTGAAACAACTGTTGGAGCTAGGACTGCCTTGTGCAATGAATAGTATTTTTAGTGTAAAATGTAGAAGTGGTTACTACATCAGCTAAATGAACAACTCCATCAGCTGGCACCAGTCATAGGCTTGTCTCCTTGTATTGACAAAATAGAACTGACATCACCATATTTATCTAATTAAGAAGTCTAAACTGAGAGTTTAGTTACCTTAGGCTACCTAAATAGTTAGCCTTTGGATATGCCTCTCTCTATCTATTGATTAGATAAAGAGCTTAATATGGTTCCTAAGTCAGGCAACTCGGCTAGGCAGAGCTTGTGCTTGTGGAAGGGGTAAAATTTTCTTTTTAGACAGCACATAGTGTCATCCCGCTGCTGTGCACACGTGCAGCCACATTTCAGGTGCGCTGCCTAAGCAGCTGCTGTGTGGCCAGAGATCTCTGCAGGTTTGTGATCTTCAGAGCTCAGTGGGCTGGTCCTAGTGCTGCGGTGGTGTGCGTGGGAGATGCTCGGGGAGGACCATTGCCAAGGAGCTCGCACAGTGCCCATCTTTTGGTGCTGGTAAGCAACCGCACGGGCGGTCTTGGAGGAGATGCGTAGTGCTGCGGGAAGCGGCAATTCGGCGTTGGCGTGAGTTCCGCTGAGTCTTGCTGAACCGGTGCCAGGGGGCTTTATATTGAAGGCAACATCTCTCAATTGAGATATATTATGTAGTTTTAGTTACTCAAGGGCATTGTAAATCTTACTTAATTTTTTTAAAAAAAGACGGAAGCCTGTTCATAGTTAGGGCTCCAAACCAAGCTTTAATTTTAGCTAGCACCTTTGACTTCAGCTAACAAAATTGATTTTATCTGAAAATGGCTACATTTGCTCTGAAAACCAAAATGCAGTTGTCTGGAAAAGTCACACAAAATTGGCCTGTTTTAGAATTACTGGTCATTATGCAATTGCTATGAATTGGAATTTTAGTCTACATCTAATTTTACTTCTCTCTCACAAACTCAAAGCGTTAACTATCCTTTAAAACTTTCCACTGCACAAAATGTCTTTCAAAACTCTTTTGTGTACCTTTTTTGAAGAAAATTAAGTATGCATACAGCTAAGCAGAAAATCATCTTATCAGTGCAGGACAGGAGATACTCAAAAGCACCTGACACATTATTAAAAAGGGGTTTGGTTTTTTTAAGTCTCACTTATTTTTGTGCACAGAAGGTAGCAACTATGATGGTTCAAGTCATTTTTTTATAGTAAGAAAAGTGCGTTTCTGCCAAACTGACAGTATAGTAGCATCATATGAGGAGGGGAAAAAAGGGGGGGGAGTGGCAGGAGGTAGGGGAGAAAAGAAAATAAATACCCTTATTAAAAAATAACAGCATTATAGCTTTCAGGAGCAAACTGAGCCTTATTTGAAACTCAAGGCTAATTCTATCATTCTGGCACATCATCTAAAGTTTATCCTCCTCTTATTGCCTACAAGCCATAGCACATAAGAAAGGATACATATTGTATTTACACAAAAGTTTTTCTTTCATTGTGTTGAAGTGTTTTCTTTTCAACAGCAAAGGATATAAATTCAGTGCAGTCAACCCTTGTTGTTCAAAACCACAACTTTGATCCGTAAAACTGTCATAACATTTACTTAGAAATCATGGAATATTTTGAAGAGTAGGAAACATTAGGTCTTTACATCTCCTGATTTAAGCACTCATGTTTCACTCATATTACGTTTTCGAGGTTTTCATCACTATCCTATAATGGCTTGAGACCTTTTATTTTATTTATTTGCATGCACCAAATCCTACATCATAAGCACTGACTCCAGGAACTTAACTAAAAAAACCAAAACAAAACAAAAAAACAACTCAAAGTGTCACACATTTGAAAATGAATTTGTGCTCTTTACCTAGCATATTGCACCGGCCATTAGAGCTGTTGCACAGCAGCACTTTTTAGTACTTGCAGGAGGGCACTCACCTCCTTTCAATTTAACTAGATGTTAGTTAAATGAAAATGAGCAAATCATGCTTTGATTCCACCACACTTGACGTATGGTTCTATACCATTACATATTCATTGCTCTAGTAAACTTGCGCATGAAAAGTAGTGTCAAAAGTTAAATGGGACTTTTTAAAAAAACACACACACACAAAAAATTTTAAATTTACATATTTTAAGGGAGACACCTATCTGAGTTTTTATCCACATATATGTAGGTCTCATCTTCCTTTAAAATTACTGGTTTGTCAAATCTGAAATACTTCACACTTACAAGTATTGAACACCTGGAGCAGACGTATATAGTTTTATTACTAAACATCTCTTGTATTTTATTACTTCTACAAGATTTGCATGCCTTACATTGCTTTCCAAAAAAGTACTGAAGGACAGAAGGTAGAGAAAGACTGAAATGAAGACTGATGTGAAGTTACATGAGCAAAACACAAGGGAGGGCTGAACAACACGATCAGTAAAACCTCAGAATTTATCAGAATAAGAAAAAAAGAAGCCATCTAAGGGCACAGGTCTGCATAACAGCAGGACTGAAGAAAAACAAACAAACAAACAAAAACCAGCCACCACCAAACAAAACACTAACCAACCGAAAAAAACAAACAAACAAAAAAAATCACCACTTTGAAGGCTTGCAAGCTTTTATGGGATGTTGCAGTTTGGGGCAGTTGGAGAACCTGGAGTACCGCCAGGCACCAGCCACTATGAGGAGTGGGGTGTCCCCAAACTTCCCCTGGCAGCCAACACCAGCCCATGCTCATGTATCTCCCGGACCTAAAGTGGTCATCTCTTACTAGTCGCATGCTGGGACGACATTTATGGGAACACATCTTCCACACATGCAGTGGCTACTGAAATTGTGTTCACATCTGAATGGAAAAGGTAAACGCAGTTCATGCTACCAAAACCCCAAGCACAATGAAGATAGCATAAATATTGCTAGTTTGAAATTTTTATTGCAATACACATTAAAAATACCAAGTATTTGAGTAAAATAAATATTCTTTAATAGGTAAATCACAACACAATTGATCTGATAAAGTATGACGGCTACTTATGCCAAGTTCAAATATTGAACAGCAGCATTTGTTTTAGCAATTGTATGACCATTATATTTTATTATTACATTTAGGAAACACCACCATATGTGCATTCCAAAAGCATAAGATTTGCCTCCCCATGTCCACCCACATAACAGGGACAGGCCCTCAGAACTTAAAAACATTATTTTTCAACTCACCTGTAAATCAAAACATAATGTGTTATGCAAGCATGCTGTTTTGCTGTTCTCCAGTTTGACAAAGTAGTAATTACTAGTCTAGCTTGATGAATAGGGACTCTACAAAGAACAGACTAATTCAGTATATGACTTAACCATACAATTCAGTTCAGTTTGAATCCCACAGTCTCCATGCCACTTGTCATTAAATACACTACAAGTGACTCTCAAAATATGTAAATGAAAGCCACAGATTTAAGTTTATTATGATTTCTGCTGGAGCCAACTGGATATATCAAGATCACCAGCAGAGAGAGTATTTAGCTCTAGATAGCATTAGAGTATTTGACAAATTAATAGGAAAAAAAACCCATGCAAAACCTTTACAGCTCATGGTATGAATTGAAGTTGCACTGCTGTTATCACCATCCTTTGCAGAAACTGCTTTTGCGCTCTCTTCCTTAATAACCATCTCAAATCTGAAGGAGGATATTGCTTTAATGCCCTCAGCACACTGATCCAGACACTATTAACACCTGTAGGAACCACAAGACATGTCATGAGACTGCTTCTTTCTGAAGCTTAAATTATTTCATCTCAAAGAGGAAAAGGCCAAATTCCAGACAAGCTGCTCTGTATGTTACAAATGGAACAAAAAAATGGCAAGATCTGAAGAAAGAAACAGTTATTCATACTGCAGACAGTGATTCCATCCATCAGCACACCTATCCAAGTATCTATCATTTTGTATGGTCAGAGCTAACATAAGACTGCATTTGCTATCAGTCAGAAAAAAACCCCAAAAATACAAAGTTCCTGGGCACCTGGGTCATTAATTTACGATAATTTAGGAAAAGCAGAAAGTGAAAAACAGCAGCGTAATTACACATATAAAGTATTACCTACATTAGTTTTTTCAGGCAATGTTCACAAGCAGAGTTTTGTCCATTTTAGCAGCTATGCTGTGCTAAAGCAGAAAAGGCATCGATTAGCTTTTCCAGGAAATAACCACAAGAATGGGTTTAGTAGCAGCAATGCTGAAGTGTATGCAGTATGACTACCACCTGTGGCTGTGTTTGCAGAGGATTTGCTGGGAAGACATGCACATTTTATTTGCAGGCCCATGGACACATCACTGAAGATAGGAATGCCTTGTCTGTTTCTCCAACAAACCAGAGCCAAGGTAAACTTTTCTGTGCTGCCTCACCTTATGTAACTTAATTTGATTGGAAGTGTTAGGTTGACAGATACAGAATCCTCTCAAAAGAAATTCATTATCCAATCACAAATTACAGGGTAAAAGAAGTCAACTGAAAAAACTGGGTCAAAAGGCCTAACAAGAATTTTTTTCAAAGTGATACCCAGAATACTTTAATTCTTAGTTGCCAATTCCTCAATAACACAAGTTTCATATATGCATATCTCACCATTTTCACAGAGAATGCAAAAATTTAAAATAGGATACAATTTAGGACCCTAAATAAATGACTGTCAGTTCTACAGCCATGGGCCATGAATGCTGAGTCAGCAAAAAGCCAGCAGGAGCACCAGCAGCTGTAGCCCCACTCATCCCTGCTGCTATACTGCCTCCTCTTTGCTGCTGCCACATACAGAATTACACAAGCGAATTGATCTGTGTTAAAACTACTCCAACCACAAGGAGAAAATACTAACCCCAATCTGTTTCTTAATCCAAGGGGAGAAATGTTTACCCTGTTGAAGTACAAAGGCAGCAAGGAGACAGGAACAAACAACTAGGCGAGACTGTTTCAGCAGCAGTACTACCTTAAAACTTTCATTGTCTACATCTTAAATCCACTTGTATGTTACCAATTCATCTTATGAACTGGTGACAGAGAGGAATTAAAATCTCACAACAATTTCTTTCCTCTTTGGGTCACAGACTTTCTGTATCTCTGTGGGCCCCAGTTGAGAATACCGTTTTTGATTTCACAGAATCACTAGGTTGGAAAGGA
>NW_010520118.1:0-225 GCF_000687285.1 Phaethon lepturus
TGGGGCAGTGAGGGCTGTACCTCGGAGGTGGGAGAGGGGACCTTGGGGCTGTGCCTGCAGGTTTGGGGACAGACGAGGCCGATGCTGTGGAGGTGGGAAGTGTTGGGGGGCTGTTACCTGGTTCAGTGCCCCATCGAGGGCCTGGAGCAGTGCTGAGGGTGGGTTTTTCCAGAGGCATGGGGATTTTGGGGGTGTTTTAGAGGTGCAAAGGCTGTACAGGCTCGC
>NW_010520118.1:452-848 GCF_000687285.1 Phaethon lepturus
GCCCTGCCGAATCCCCTGGGGAGCAGGGATCAGTTGGATCTTGGCCGTGCCCCCAGGGGCTCGGTCTGTGTCCTGGGGGTGTTTTGGGGGCACATGCCAAAGCTGTGCCACCACTGCCCAGGTCTGACGCCTCCCCCCCGCACTGGCTGCAAGCGCTGAAGCTGAAGAAGAAGAAACCGTGAGCGGGGTGAGTGCAGGAGCTGGGGGGCAGGGAGGAGGGACCCCGGCCCCCCCTGCACCCTCCTGGCTCCCAGCGCAGGGCGTAGCTGGGGCCTCCCCCTCCCTGCGTTCCCTGCCTTGGGGCTGTGCGTCCCAGGGGCCTGGAGGGGTCAGGGGGCAGAGGGGCGGCCGTGGCACTGCCGCACAGCACCCAAGGGGACTTGTTCCTGGACTCTG
>NW_010520119.1:0-245 GCF_000687285.1 Phaethon lepturus
CACCCGTGGGGGACCCAGGCTGGAGCAGTTAATGAAAAATTGCACCCCATGAGAAGGGGTCCTGTTGGAGAAGTTCATGGAAGACTGTCTCTCGTGGGAGGCACCCCATGCTGGGCCAGGGGAACAGTGTGAGGAATCCTCCCCTTGATGAGGAAGGAGCAGCAGAGACAACATGTGATGGACGGACCGCAACCCCCATTCCCCGTCCTCCTGTGGCACTCGGGGGGAGGAGGCAGAGACAATGG
>NW_010520119.1:343-3238 GCF_000687285.1 Phaethon lepturus
GCCTCTGCGCTGCTTGGGGGAAGGAGGTAGAGAATTTGGGACTAACATTAAGCCTTGAAGAAGGGAGGGGTGGGGGAAAGGTGTTTTTAAGATTTTGGTTTTAGTTCTCATTATCCTACTCTGATTTCATTGGTAATGAATTAAACTAATTTCCCCAAGTCAAGTCTGCTTTGTCCATGACAGTAATTGCTGAGTGATCTCTCCCTGTCCTTATCTTGACCCACGAGCCTTTTGTTATATTTTCTCTCCCCTGTCCAGCGGACGAGGGGAGTGATAGAGTGGCTTTGGTGGGCACCTGGCATCCAGTCAGGGACAATCCACCACACCTGTTTAAGGCAAGCCCTTGATTTTGTTTTACAGGTGTGCTGTTAGTATCTTTTGCTAACATTCTTGAATATTGTAATATACATTGTGCCACGCAGACTCCAGTTCTTGCTGATCAAGTTGGGCCCTGTAGGGTAAGGGATACCAAAAGAACCTTGAATGCCCTGACACCAAGAGGAATGAATGCCCTGACACCAGGAAAAAAGTGTGGAAGCTTAATTGCTGAGTCTCAAAATGGTACAGACAAAATCCAGATAGACAGAGTGAGATGTTCATATGTAACGTATCTTACAGGATTTCTTCCTTCTTGCAAACAAGAGGTTCAGAAAGAGTGACAAAAAGCTAGAAGCTTAGAAAAGTTTCTATAGTAAGCGGGAGAGAATAGAATGGGAATCTCTAACATGTAAATATCCTCCCCACTCTTCCTCTGTGCCTGGTTAGTGCATCAATTTAAAATACAGGGGTTTTATCCTTAAAAGCACGTTCTAATGAGATATTTGTATTTCAAAAATAATTACAGTTATTTACCACGTCTCTAAAAAATAATTCTCCTATGGCTGGTGAGAATATAATTATGTGTGCATCAAATATGCTCAGCTGTAATTGATACAGATTTTAGCCTGTGTGGAGAGAATAGAGAGGTACTGATGCAAAATGATGTAAAAATCCCAATTATATCAGCTTCCCTTTCAAATGAGAACGAGTGTGCTAGCTTCAGGAAACAGGAGATATGGTTGGTATCTGCAAGGCCCCTTTTATTTTTCTTTACATTTTGCACTTAGGCTGGTGTTCAAATGAAGGACATGTTTATAAAGATATCTCTTTGTGGCTGGGAGGATGTTTGACAGAGTCTCCTGCAAAAGTGGCCACACCATGAGATGTAAAGGAGGTGATAGAGAGGGAGAGTTAAGAAATAGAGAAGCTTTAAGAAGAAATCTCTTTTTTTGGCTTAATGAGAAACTGTTCAAAGCACATTTTTTGTGCTTTATGTAAGGAGAGTAAGCTTTTGTCACAGCAAGCGGCTGTGTGGTGCTTAGTTGCTAGCTGGGGTTAAACCACAACAGCTTTTAAAAAAGAGAAAGGCAGCAGTATCAGTGAAAAACTTTTTTATATCTTCTAAGGCATCCATGTGAGCAAATGGCATATGCATTGCCTGGTAAGTTGGCTGTATGTGCATTTGCCTGAACATAAATAAGCAGAACACTCCCAAAGTCCTGTGTTTTTCTCCTTAACTGCCTGTAGAATATAAGGGGGAGATTTTGATGTCTCTCCCCAATGTTGGGTGCCTCTGGCAATCCGAGGTGAAGGGTAGTCAGTTCCAAGGCCCCTACAAGGTTGGAAGATGTTCCTGATACAAAAGGGCAAACTGTGCCTGCGGGAAGAATTGGAGGGGAATAAATTATATTTCCATGCTCACTGTGTGGATTTCACCTGAAGATGGGAGTGCCAAAACTTGTAATTGTAAGCTTTGTAGACTGAAGACTCTCCTCATATTGTGTTAGGCAGAACATAGTTTTGAAAAGCAGTATTCTGGAGCATTACCATACTGTATTTAGGGTCCCGAAATACAATATACATATTATATTTAGACCTGTTTCAACTTTCCATGCTTTTAAAGCAGTGGATCTCCAGCTATACTGTCTCCACAGAGGATCTTGAGCTCTCAAGAATAGCTGTGTGGAAACTGCTACACTACATTGTAGAACATGTCAGTAAGATGGTAAAGGCCATTTTGAAGCATGATGTCATCTGCTTTCAGTGCTCCTCTTTTTGTTCTCTTCTGAATACCTCCCCTTCACTCCCATTAACTGTCAGACTTAAAAATCCTTTCATCTCCTAGGATCCCAGCAGAAATTCTAATCAGAATGCAGAACACTTTCAACCAGATCAAAGACTTGTAGTTTGCCTTACATTGTCCTGTCTCAGATGTTGCTATTTCTCACATCAGGGTGGTTTTTGGATGATAGAAATATTAGCATAATGGAGAGAGGTTTTGTGGTGAGGTAGCTGTTGATTCTGTGTGTAGATTTTATGCCAATGAGTTTGAATGCTATTGTGGAAGTTTTATGTTGAGATTCCTTGGGAGTTTTTTTTAATTGTATTAAACCCATGACTACAGTGCAGAAAAAAGTATACACACTGTCTGTAAAATGTAAATGTTTGTATGTGGATGTGCTCTCCAAATTCTTGCACAATCTACATGGAATTTTTCATTGCCTTTCTTTCATTGATAATTGTTTGATGGAAATGGAGTTATTTCTGCAGATTTCGTTATTTATTGCCTGGAGTCAGTACTTGATTGTAATCACAAAAAGGTACAATATCAAACTATTAGAAGTTCTTCTTAGATATAGTGTTATATCTTTCATGGCCATAAGTTACATTTTTGAAGCCTGATTTCAGCCATTAAATCATTTTGGGACTATAGCAGTCTCTGTATACATGAAATAATGCTTATCCCTTGCAATGCCAGTGTATCAGTATTTAGTCCAACATCACATGCAAAATGTTTCACCTGCACTGTATATCTGCATGTCTGTTTTTGTTGTGGTTTAGCCCCAGCTGGCAACT
>NW_010520120.1:0-1149 GCF_000687285.1 Phaethon lepturus
GGGGAACGGCCCCCAGCGAGGCGCAGGCAGGTCCCCTGCCCTCTCTGAAGGGCCCTTTTTTCTTTCCAAGCCGGCGGTAGCACCTCCGTGGGGCACGCGCAGCTCCGATGCTGGGGCGGGACTGGTGCTGAAAATTTCTCCTGCCCCGCATCTCGCCACGGCTCTCCTCGTGCCAAAAAGGGACCTTTCGAGGCCGATGTGAGTTTGTGTGTGCCGGTTTTCTGCCACCTTCTTCCCAGCTTACGGTGAAAACTGGGATAATTGCACGGTGCCAGTCATCGTCACATCCCACCGGGACCCATTTTGCAGGGGTCGGCCGGCCTCGGGCGGATGCGCTTCCCAGAGAGGGATCGCTGGGGACGGATGGACCTGGCAAGGGGTGAGCCGGGGGGATGCGGGTGGGCACAGGGCTGAGCATCTCAGGAGCAGGGGGACCGGCCAAACAGCCTTTTTCATGCAGTTCCCAGCTGAGCCCACCCTGGGGACAGCCAGACCCCGGGGCGGCAGCCGCGGGGCGTCAGGGTGCCGAGGACCCGCCGGTCAGTACACACCGCTGAGCACGTCGTGCCTGATTTGGGGCCGCCCGGGGCGTTCCTGTACCCTACCCCTCACCCTGCAAATCAATCCCACTCCAGCCCAGCCTCTCCATTGCCCACAAATTGCCCGGGATGAGCTCAAGCCCAGAGCATCCCAGACGGGGACATGGAGGTGAGGGGAGAAAGCGGCACGGATCCTGCCCCGCCGGGCATGCGCGCGCCGGAGGGGGCTTGTCCAGGAGCCGTTTGGCATGATGGAGGGGAAGCCAGGGCCACGCCGGGACTGTGGGAAGGCTGCGCCCCGTGGTGAGCTCATCCCCACGGCACCATTAAGGGATGCACAGCCCTGAATCCCCCCCCTTCCCGCAGACCCTTATCTGATTAGGGACCGGGGGAGGCCTAAAAGCCTCCGGAAAATCAAACTGCCTGAGCTGAGCCAAGCGAGGGGGTGACTGGGAAACCAAAGCAAATGGGCTTTTCTCCTCCTCTTAAGTGCTTTTCTCTGTCTGTCTTTCCGCCTTGGCCAGAGAGGCAGGGAAGGGGGAGGGAGATGGGGATGGACGGGCGAGTCAGGGTGGTCGGGTGTCCCTGGCGAGGGCACGGGGGTGCTGAT
>NW_010520120.1:1228-1578 GCF_000687285.1 Phaethon lepturus
TCCTGCACCCCTGCAAGGTCCCAGACAGCACAGGGTGGGGAGCGAGGCTGGAAAACAAGGGATTCCGCATTTTTTATTTAATATGTTTTATATATATGTATCGGTGTTAGTGAGGTCTGGGCGGAGGGTGGCAGTAACTCTTCCAAGCGCAGGGTCCCTTTGCAGGCAGGGGCTTGCAGACACCCACCCTGCCTGCTCCCTGCCTCCTCCCCTCCTCCCTGCCTCCTCACTGCCCTCCAGCCTGCTCAAGGTCTGAAATAAATGGTTGCAGCTTCAGAGCCATTTGGAGATGGTGAACACCCCTCCTCGCCCCGGCGAGACCCCGGCCATGCCTTCAGGCTCGCAGGACG
>NW_010520120.1:1621-3362 GCF_000687285.1 Phaethon lepturus
TGCCTGCCAGCCCGCTGCCCGCACCCTGCTCCGGGTGGGCGTATATCCACAGGGGTTACAGCGTCTCTGTCCTGGGCATTGAACCCACTGATGCTCTGAGTTTTCCCGTCAGCCCTCCCGCACCCCCAGGCACCGCGGGGCCTTTGGCCATCGGCAGGTCGGGATCTGGCCGTCACCAAAATCCCGAGGTCAGGATGGAAAACGTGGTTTTGCTTAAGGCAGAACCTGTTGCCATTGGTTTCCCAGCCTCTGCCAATGCCTCGCATACCTCGAGGCCTCGCAAATCCCCTCAACCCCTCCAGAAGAACAATAAAACCATGGGCGGGTCCTCACCGTGCGCTCCGCGCACCTAACGGCACCCAGCACCGGGTGCTCGCGGCCTCAGCCCACTGCCCATTTCAGAGCAGCTGCTTTTGAACTCATCCAAGTAGCTAAATCCTCCCCCGAATCTCCACGGGCTTTTTTTTTTTTTCTTTTTTTGGGGGGAAAAAAAAGCAAGCAGCAAAGCAAGAAAAGAAACGCTATTGCTGGCCTCGCTGGCTGCCAAGATAACCGCCCCCTCCTAACGAGCTGCTGTAATTAGGTACCTTGAATCCCCGGCGCCGGAGAAACGTGGTGTTCATCAATTTTCTGCGAGGGCGCCGGGATGCTCTGTTTTAATACAGGGTATTTCAGCGTGCGACGGATGCTCTCACGTGCACACGAAACAGCCCGGCGCCCGGCCGCAGGGATCTACGCCCTGCGAGGGAAGCCCAAGCTTTGGCATTTGCCTCTTTGTTTCCTTGAAAACGCAGCAAAAAATGGAAATGGAGAAATTCCCCCAATGGGGTAAAATTTTTTTGGAAGGAAAGAAGAAAAAAAAAAATCTCTGCTGGTCTGTTGAGATATTCTGCACTGAACTGCTGAATCCGGAGAGTTTCCTACTCGTGGGGCCATTTCATTCCCCCCGTTCCCTTGTGCTGAGCCCCAGCAACTTTGATAATGTTGACTTGTTATATCAGATAAAATATTAAAAGCCTATGATATAGCCCAAAATTAATATTTTAATAGGACGTAGAAGTCGAGGCAAAGACGAATCCAAACAGTAAAATTGAAATGAAATATTTTTATCTCGCAAGAAGGAAAGGGCTTGTCTCTACTGCTTTGATTCACCCTTCCGTTACTTTTATACGCTATTAAAATATTCATTTTAATATTATAAATATTGCATTTGATAGCTAATGTGCTGTTACGCTGTTTGGGGCACCCAAAAGTCAAAATAATTTGCTGGCCACAGGTACCACGGGGTGTGCTCAGGACCTGCAGCATCTTGGTGGTGAAATATCTCAGCCCCTTTCTTGCTTCTCCCACCCGTTTGCCTCTGCCAGCATCACCCTGGGAGGAAGGAGACCCATGGGGTGGCCCCGGGGACCAGCGACAGGGACAGTCCCCAAGTGGGCAGAGACGGGGGGAAGAGCAGGACAGAGCCATGGACTCACGTAACAAGCCATGAACCCCGTGAAGAAACCAGCTGGACAATTAATTCCAATAAAAGGCTTTTTTTTTTCCGCTTGCCTTAGAAATAATAATATAAAATTAATTTATGGCAATTACGGGATTTCTATATTTATGTCATTATCAGAACTATATAAGGAAAGGCGGATGATATAAATGTATTTCGGGCGCCACTTTGAAGGGGAGGGAATTGATATACATTTTTAATCACGTTCCAGGATCAGCCATTCAACTCCCGCGCAGAATT
>NW_010520121.1:0-4760 GCF_000687285.1 Phaethon lepturus
TATTTCAATTTGTGCCCATTGTTTCTCATCCTGTCACTGGGTGCCAATGAGAAGAGCCTGGCTCAATCTCCTTTACTTTCTCCACCAGGTATTTATACACACAGGTAAGATCCCTGCTTGCATGAGTCTCCTGTTCTGAAGGCCGAGAAACCCACAAAAACATTCAACCATTTAGAAGCTGATGTAGTAACTTTATATAAATATATTTCATTGTAAAATATATATATTTTCAACATATATGCTACCATGATAACCAAGCATTCTGAAAGACTTTGCATACAAAATACTTACTGGTGAACACCTAGTACTTCCCAGTCCTTCCCAACATCCTTAGGAGCTATGTTCTGTAGAGTACTTGGACAAATTTCTATTAATTTACAAAGAAGTGACCAACCCATCTGTAAAACAAAAATGCAGCTATTTTAGAACAGATATTCTGTTTGGAACTTCAATGTTGTCTTCTGATATTCTTGGCTTTTGGAAGGCAGATGTTCTGAAAAGTTATCTAGCTAAATCAATAGGGAAAATTAATTAACATGAGACAAGACAAACGACATAAAAAGTTAAAAGATGGAGGTAAAACAGATATGTTAATGGTCCTGAATGCACTGCTTGTGGGAACACATCACTCTCAATGTGCTCAGCACTGCTTGAGGATAAAGGACACACAGTTAAAAGAGATGCTGAAAGAGAAAAATATGATGTCATCATAGTGTGTCATCATCAGCCAGGGAAGACCACTGCACTATTACAGGTAGTCCAGCTTTATTTGAAGAACAGCTGTTTCCATAAGAATTTGCCATTTAATTGCAAATTATAAGGAGAAAAGATAGGTTTTTAAAGGTGTTCAATGTTTTAAATGGGGATGAGATACCTAAAGAATACTGTATATTTCATATTCTCACCATCTCACCACTCCTCAGTACCATGTGCTTTCAAAACTTAATGAAGGCAGTGAAAATTTTGAGATCATAAGGAACAAAACATGAACTAAAACCAACATATTTGTTCTTAATAACTATGTGTGCTATCTTATGCAAATTATTTGACTTTCAAACATCTCTAAATAGTGCCAAAAGCAAAAAATGTTCTTCTTCAATCTTCCATATTGGAGAAATCTGTTCTGTTATGAATGCCTGCAGGCTGATATGATTGAATTGGCTTTAGTGAGGATGCAGTAAACAAAATCTGTACAAAGAATTAACTGATGAGCAAGAAAATCCCACTGCATTGAAACAGAAGTGAACTGAGAAATGTCAAAAGTCAAGAAGCAGCAGATTTTACAAAAAGGAATTAAAACAAGGTACAAAAGTTTCCCTGGCCATGTAAATAAAAAAAAAAAAAAGTGGAAGTAGGCCTGTGTGCTTTAAGAATAGGGTCAAGACAGAAAATAATCTCAGTATGGCTCAAAAACTGTATGTGTAACTGAATCAGTTTTTGGCAGAAGACTTAAGCTCCCTTATGCAAAGGGGTCAAGACAGGACAGCCAACAACAGGAATGTAAACGGCTACCTCCAAAGAGTTTATGTTGAACTGCAAAGTTCATGGAAAGTGCACAATCTCTAACCCTGCAGTCTGGAAGACCAGAGACATGAAATTGCAAGTCTGGTAGCATAGAGACACCCAAAGGAACAGTACAGGCTCGAATCTAGACAGTTTTCATGACAGCTTAGGTGAGTACGAAAAAGGTGATGTAGCTTCCTGGGAACTGGAACTCTGCTTCTATCTTTCACACAGTTGGTTACACAGCTATGTTCACACTATCTGCAGTAGTAGTTCTGTTTCAGTTTAGATTTGCAGAGCCAAATGTTTTAAGCCAATTACAACCTTAATGTCTGCAGATTGATCTTGACTATGAGCCAATTTCCATGCACTTCTGTTGCTTGAATAGCAAGCTGGCTTGCTCTACAGGAGTCTGCAAACCAATTACTGTGCACATTCAGGAAGATTAGGCTAGTCTGTATAACTGAGTCTTGACTAAACACAGGTCCAAAGAATGGTCTTAGCAACCATAAGTCCTCCCCAAGATGAGGATATGTAATGACCTAATCCTCCATATTCCAAGCAAAACAGAGTTTATCAGTGACAGTCAATCAGGTACAAATTTTAAATCTGCATGGCAAAGACACTGTAGACGTGGCCATTAATTCACACACTGTTTATTGCTTAGAAAAGATTTTATTTTAAAAGTCCCACTTCACATTGTCTGAACTGTTCTTATAAGATTTAGAACCTGATGAAAATTACCTTAATGACTTTAGAAAAGCCCTTGTTGTATTAAAACTGTTTCTGATGAAATCTGTATTTCCATTAAACATTTTTATTCGGATTGTTGTGACTCCAAGTATTGACAAACATTTATAACAAGTGTGGATCCAGAGAAGACCAATGGAAACATCTGACCTGCTGACATGTGGTCTATTTTACAATATCAAAATCACAACCTGAGATAACAGAGAGCTTATTATGGGTTTAATAAAAACATAACAAAGTAAGGGTCTTTTAAATAACAGAAATCCTAATGGTTACAGGGAAAGAAAAAAGAAAATCAGTAAAAAAAGACATCCTTATAAACATTTAAACAGGTCTCTATACACAGAAAGAGTTGGTGGCAGCACTGAAACTCTGTTATTTTTAAATCAGACCCTTTTCATGTCTAGCATGCAATGAATTTATACTACATTAGGTCACACCTTCTATGTGAGACAATAAAGCTCTGCTGACTGCTCTTTACTTAAGTGTAAGCATATTTTGCACTAGAGTTTCTAAGCTGCTCCAATCATTGCCAGCCAGTAACTGCAGAAAGAAACTACCATTGCACCGGTACTTGCAATATTGATCTATTAAACAAATTTAGTCTGTACAAGCCAGTGGAACAGGAGCACAACATGATGCTTTGCATCCAGTTATGTAGGGAGGAAAAGAAAACCCTCACTTCAGATATGTCTCTTACTGTGTTTACTCGCCTATGTTACTCAATTTTATTACAATGCCAAAAGAAAAAGAGGTTGATTAATCCATTTATTCAATGAAAATTCATTCATAGTGTAAAGAGACTGCATTGAAATCAGAACTACACTACTTCACCACTGCCATAAGGTGAGAATTGTATATTCATGACTGTAAATGAATCACAGTGAATTAAGCAAGAAGACAAAGCTCTCTAGTAATATATTGTGGATGTTTGTAAATGTCATAACTGAATGAAAAGGAAGAGCTGCCTATGACATTTTATAAGGAACAGGATTTAAGCTTTGCACTGGCTATGAATTTCACACTTTAATAGAGTGTAGTAATGCAAAGGATCTCCAAAACCTCTAAACTGAAATACTGTAAAACTGCAAATGTAGGCAGAAAGAAGATTAAAACTCATTTTTAAATTCTATATTAAATCAGAGTGAGGCATTTTAACATGGTTAAAATGCAAATTAAACAATCACTATCTTCTTTACGCACTTCTGAGAGTCTTGTGCTGTCATTTCAGACCTACTTCTTGTTGTGGTTGGATTTTATCTCTTTTACTTCCTAGTCTAAACTTCGAGGCAGTGGTTTTATAAATTGCTATATACATAATATGCTTTATTGTGAAAATAACTGGTGATTCATCCTTCTGTATTTCTTAATAACCTGACAATTGAATAGTAAAATAAATTCAAACTTCAGACTTTGCACAACTATTTAGTCTTCAAAGGAAACCTGAGATCACTGTTACTCCAAATTAACTGCTACATAAATAAAATTTCTTATTTTAATCTTAATTTTATGCTTTTGACCACTAGTTAAGGGTCTACTAGATTAAAAAAAACCCTTAAAATACACTACTATTTAAGAGTCATATGCGATATAATTTCTGTTTTGCCTTCTAGTTGAATTGAAAAAAAGTAGAAGATGCCAAAAATATTGTAGCCATACAAATGGGCTTAATAAAAAAAAGTGTGTTGCACAGAAATCTGGAGCTTGTAAACATCCTTCAAGCATAACATAGTCAGAAATCTAATATATACCTGCCAGGAAGGAGCTGTTTCATACGACAAGTCTGGCAACTGTACTGTAAGGACAACATCAAATTGTGCAAGTGCTACACCTAAGCTGAACGGGCCAATGTTAAGTTACAGGAGCAGCCAGCTTGCCAGGAAGGAGCTGTTTCATATGACAAGTCTGGCAACTGTACTGTAAGGACAATATCAAATTGTGCAAGTGCTACACCTAAGCTAAACGGGCCAATGTTAAGTTACAGGAGCAGCCAAGCAGAACCTTAAATTGCAGAAACTTCTCTTAGCTGAAAGATTTCCCCTCCCCCTAAAAAGCTGGGCTAGTAGAACTCTCTTTCTAGGATAGGACTACATAATATGTATGAATTCATACTACACAATTCTGCTTTTCAGAAGTTTGTCTAGCTGTGGCAGAATTTAATAGCGACACGTCAAAAAGATATTAGATAACATTGTTTGTAATTCAGAAGCCTATACCATACTGTGTTCACCTTGCTTAATTTATGTTTTCTACACGCCCTTTTTTTGCCGTTTGGAGCTGCAACGAGCGGTATCTGCAAAAAGCTGGCACACTTGTCCCTTTAAATGCAAGCGGATGCAGCGCCCTTCTGCAGATCAACAGTACTTCATGCAGTGGCCCAGAAGACAGCGAGGAAAAAGAAGTAAACGGGCCGAGAAATAAACTTGCGGCCCAGGAAAGGACGGCGGTGCTCCTCTCGCCCCAGGGAGCGAAGCCGGCGCAGCGGGAGCGCGGCCCCGGCCCTCACC
>NW_010520122.1:0-10221 GCF_000687285.1 Phaethon lepturus
CGCGCGGTGCTCCCAGGGACCCCAGCCACCGCCCCGAAGCCTGGGGTGCCGTGGGGCCGCAAGCCCTGGACCCCCGCGCCAGGGATTTGCGCCCGGCGTGTTTTATTTATAAGCACGGAGCTTGGGCAGGGCTGCTGCTGATCCAGGTTTCTGCGCTTTCCACTACACTCTCTAAATTAGCGCTTTCGCCCATGTGAGTGAGCAAACAAACATCCTCCCTCTCTCAGGGGTGGGGAGATAGCAGCGAACAATCGAGCTGCAGTCTGGAAGTGAGATCCATAACCCCCGGGAGGCACGAGATATCCCTCTTGCCATCCCTTTGCTGCCCTCAGCATCTCAGAACGACCGACTGGGGAGAACCAAATTTCTTCAGTTCTCAGATACTGTGATAAATATTTAATAAAGGATGGGACTGAAACCTAATGTTGCTTGTATTTTTTTTTTCCTTAGGTCGACATCTGTAGCTTCTCGTGCTGTTATTTATGAAACAGCTTTATTAACTTATTACAAAAACGGGCATTTGTTATGCAGTAAATTTCAGTTTCATAGTCAATAGATGTTTTGTGGCCTGGGAAAAAGTAAACATAAACTGAAAAAGTCACTTATTCCTATTCTTGTTTTGGCTCGACAAGAATTAACATCAGATGTGTAAATGGTGAAATTCCTTGAAGGAAATGCATCCCCTTTGTTAGTGACTGTTAGCTAGAGACACCAGAGCCTGATGTAATAGCCAGACGTCTGCAGACTTTAAGAACAATTGTAATTTATTTCCAGGAATAAGAGGAAATTTCTTTCTACTTCTCTTCCCACATCACTCATCCTAGCAGGGAAAGATGCTTTCCAAGGCATTTCAGCAGTCACTAATGCTGTAGATCTGTATGGGTCACTCCACTCTACATCTATCTAGCATCAACCCCAGGAAAAATTGAAAAGAAGTCATAATATGAGAACGGAGACAGACGGATGAGAACATGCTGCTGACTGCACTAAATTATTCTGGGGCTAAAGATGAAGGCTGACTGTGATGAGATGCCAAAAATCCATCTGGAAGTACATGGCCGGGTGATAAAACATCAGGTAAAATTCAGGGTAGATAAATGTCAAGTGATATACATGGGGGAGGAGGGTCCTGGAAATCCTCTACACTAAGTCTGTTATGTTCTAAACTTACTCTAATCATTGAGGAAAGTTAGCACTATAATAGAGAACCCTATAAAACTGATTATCCTGTGAAATAGATTCTATCTGCAGCTCTCAGAAAGCAAAGGGAAAGTTAGAAATTATCAAGAAAGAAATGAAGAATATTAAAAAAAAAAGTTGTGGTATTTTATAAATCTTTGGTGCATCTTCGCCTGAAATACCTGAAACCTTCCAGCTCCTAAAGGAACTAGTCAAACTGGAACAGGCTTAGAGGAGGGCTCCAAGGATAATTAAAGACTTAGAAAGGCTTCAGTGTGAGAACGATTAAATGGACTAGGTTTCTTCAGCCAGAAAAGAGATGACTGAGAGGATATGATGGAGTTCTCAGGAATTATGAGTGACAAGGAGAGAATAGCAAGCAGCTGTTCGCTGTTTTTTCTTCTAGTACAAAAACTCAGAAGCATGAAATTAAGCTGGTAGTTGGCAGTTTAAACCGAGAAGGAGCAATCCTTCTTGACACCATGCTTAGTCATCTTGTGGAACTCCTTGCCACAGGATACTGGGAGTGCTAAAAGTTTACTGGATACATTCATGAAAGAAAAACCCATTGGAGGTTTTTAAAATCCATCTGGGTTTTGTATTAAACAAAAAGACGCCACGTCTGGTTCAGAAAGTGCCTGAGCCAGAAACCACTGTAGGTTGGGCAAGTATTTTGGGGAAGTATTGCTGTAGAATTGACCTACATTTGTACTCTTTCCTGGGCTCTCACTACGGTTGCAGATAGGAGGTTATTTGGCATGGACTTCCAGTCTGACCTGCTAAAGCTGTTCATATCTTCTTCTTGTGAGCCTAGACTTCAAAGTGATAAGTAATTCCAGGCAAATACATTCCTTATGTTCTCTCTTAAATCTAATAATAATGTTAACTATTAAGTCAGGTGATGACAAGCCAACACATAGTGGCCTCAGGTCTTGGACTTCTCCTTTCCCAGTTCCTAGTTTCCTTTGCAATGGACTAAGATGACCCAGAGCAATCCACAGGCGCTGTGAGGGCATGTCTGTATGGGTGGACCCATGCCAGTCTTGACACCACGTACCAAGAGCAGAGCAACCGAGACAAGGTGATTTAGTTAATGCACAGTAGGACACTAACAAGGTTGATGTGGTGTCTAGGCTCACTTTGGCTTTTCATCTGAATACCACAGGAGCAATGGCTGGATCTGTCCAGTCAAGGAGATGTGCACAGATTTTCTCCTACTACTAAATAACTCTGATGTGCTGATACAGCAGTTGGAGCTCAGAGCTTTTTAGCAGGGAGGAAAGTTAGTTTAAAAGCATTACTTTTGGCTCTAGACTAGCAGAAGAGCTCCATAAGAGGTATTGACACTCTTGTGACCAGCTACTTCAACTTTAATTGCCTGGCCAGGAAGTTTAAAATAGCTGTGTTGGGTTCTGGGCAAATATATCTGTATTTTAGTGAAGCATTTGATAGTCTCATAAAATCTTATTTGAAAGATTGACTCAGTCTGGCCACTTGTCTGTGGTGTCTGGATTGGCTGAAATACCATAAACTAAGATAAATTTCAGCATGTCAGGTTTGAGGAGATGAAGGAGGTTCTGGTGGGAGAGGAAAAGTAGTTAACTGTAACTTTATCTAATTTCTTCATTAATAAACTGGAAAACACAGCAAACAAAATTCTCATTGCATGCAGATGGATGGGAAGCACTTGTGAAAAACACTGGAGCTGAACTAGTGGCAAGGCCCCAATCAACCACAGAGTCACAGGATCACTAAGGTTGGAAAGGACCTTCAAGATCACCAAGTCCAACCATTAACCCAACGCCACCATGCCCCCTAAGCCATGTAACTCAGGCTAAGTCAATCAATCAAGCCCTCAATCAGTAACTCAGGCTAAGTCATCTTCAGCAGAAAGGGCCTACACACATGGAGGGGTAACTGTATGTGACCACCAACGGGGCAGCACATTTGATCTCTGCTGGCTGTATGATACGGCAGCGGAAGACTTGTCACTTATGAGGACTCCATAAAGAGAGATTAAGCTTAATCAACCAGAGAGATAACAGTTTTCCAAAGTGTGATAATGGTGGTCGTCTAATTTCTTGAATGTTATTCCATTCAGGGAACCTCTGCAAGGTATCAACAACATAGAGAGAGCTCGGGGGAGGGGTGGGGAAGGAAGAAGAAAAAAAAAGTAATAAAAATGATGAAGAGCCAAAGGGGACTGGCTTATGAGAAGAGACTAAAGGATCCAAATATGTGTAAATTGGCCAAATTAATACTAAGGGAGTACATGGTAAGTGTCTGCATGTATATGAAGACTCTAAACCACTAGGAAAGGAAAGAAATTGTTTGATTGGCATAAGAAGAAATTTAAGAGAAATCAGATTAAATTAAACAAAGGAAAATGTTGAATGAATAACAGGAATTGTTCCTAATGGTAAAATTGATCAGAATTTGCAAAACATTTTATATAAATTGGTCTGAAAAAAACATCAAGGAGATGTGAGAAAGCTGCTTGGATCCCAGTTATTTAAGATATTGGCTTCTAATGCTTCCTGTAGCAGAGCAAGAAACAAGAACAATCAACAGCAAGTTCAATGGAAAGGGTTTCGTTCTCTTTGTTTTCTGGTGCAGGAAACCAACGATTTTAGAAAGTTCTGCCAATGGTCCCGTTATTAAAAATGTAGTGAGTGTATCCAAAAAGCTCTCAGTCACAAACGAACATGGGTTTCTGAGAACTTATGGCTGCGTCCTCCCTCCTTCTAGGGTTTCAAAATATTTCTCAGCAAACCCTGCCAGAACACACCGCCAATGTTCTGTAGTTGGGAGAACACGAGAGGTGTGATAAAAGGGGGAAGGAGCATCATTTACATTCCCAGCACAAACATTAGGTGATATAGGACAAGTGCTCCAGATCCGGTTTTCTTGAAGTGGTTTTTGACCAGTATTCCCAACGAGGTGCCCAAACGTGGGTACCAATTCCCATGTTGTCTTTGTGGTACACCCAAACCACAGGGGGAGTCTATACGTACTGGGGTGTGTCCACATGACCATATGGCCTAGCTCTCTTACTGGAAGCTGTTCAGAGCTGGCAGGAGGCACTGAAACATGGACTTCCTACCTGGCACTGGGGCCCATGTTCCTGCCACAAAACCACTTCCACTACAGGAGTCAGAGAGCGAGTACTTCTACGCTACAGCGTGGGTCATGGTGTGCTGTGTTTCTTGCAGGGCGTGAGACCACCTAATTGAGGTGTCTTTGGGAGTTTCTCTTCCAACAGGAACCTTGCAGCAGATTGAAGGAGAGGCCTTCAAGAAAGCTGTTCGTCTACGATTTGATTTTGTCCATGAATGAGTGAAAGAAGCTTCTTAGCACCGAGATGTTGGATTAAAAAAACAGATGGGCAGATGAGATCTTGGAGCTTCTCCAGGCACCAGGACCTTTTCCTGCTAATGTCAGCAAGATCAAGGTTTTACTTTGAGAGCCTTGAGTTTCTAAGTCACTGCTTGCTTCTGAAAATCATCTCTTTGGTCTTAAATGACCAAAAGCACCTGAAGACTGAGCATTTCCACTGAAGCTTAGCAGGGAAGGAGGAAGCACTCAGCACCTTTTTGAATGACTGCACAGTTTGTGTCATTTCATTACCACCTTACGAAAGCTATGCTCTTAAGACAGGTCTTTATCAAATCCCTGGATTGCTGCAAGATAATCAAATACATATAGGTAGCTGGCATCAGTTCAATAATATGGATTGTATCAAGACTCAGGATTTTCATATTTCAAAGAACGTTATGATTTTTTAAATCACAAACAGGAACATATTTATGCACAGACCCATGCTGTGTGCTATATTATCCACTTAGACTCACATTACACAAATAAGCTGTAAACACTTTTGATGAAAGGATTGGACACTTCGTTTACACCCTGAGAATGGACTTTTGTTTTAATGCCCAATTTCACTTTGGTATTTAACCTTTCCCCTCTGTTTTACATATATTCTGTCATTTCATTCCAGCTTGCTATTTATTTATCTTTGTGCAGGGAAAAAAAAAAGGAAATAATATTTTTAAAAAAAAGGATAAGTAAATACATTTACAAAAAAAGTGTTCACTCGGCTCTTAACTAAATGTATGCAGCAAATCAGAGTCTGTTTACCCTGAGAGTGTTTTGGTTGGGGTCTTAGGCGATTTCCATTGGCGATGAATGAACATTAGCTAAAAGCAAAATGAAAAACCTTTTACCTGTCAAGACATTAATTAAAGTTTAATTAACTCCTGTTTGCATAGTGGTTTGAAGATGTGAAAGCTTTTTGGAAATCCTGTGCGTATTAGGGCCTGGACTGGCTACTTCTGGAGTGGTTTTTGGCATTAGAAATATCCAGTATGGAATCGGGGCTTACTGCATTGCGTTGAGGACTTGCTGTCTAATGCCTATCCGGGGTTGTGATGGCAACGCAGAAGAAACACACATCTTGGCAGCTCCATAAAAGAAGTTTTTTCATATATTTTTTCTTAAAGGCTGGAATCCACCCTAGTTGGCTACGGCTTTCCCACAAATTAAACCTTGCCTCAAGGCCACGCTGTGCCAGAAGTAAGTGCAAGCACCATGTCTCTCACTGAATGGCCCAAATCATCCCAGCAAGGATGAGGTCTTCATCATGAGGTCCAGCTTCTCGGACATCTTGTGCAACAGAGCCCATCCTAAAGGCACTTAAAATAGGGAAAAGGATGACTTTTTGGCATACTTGGTGCCCTTTGCTCTCCGAGCAATGACACCGAAGGCCTTCCTTCAAAGATGGCTTGCACAGAGAAAGAGGCAAGTCGGTATTGGTCAGAAACATTGGCAAAATTATTTCCTCACCCCAGGAAGCCCAACTTTTTATGGATTTCATTGTTCTTTGTAGGCACTGTGGCAGAAGAAAATGTTAAAGGAGAGCTTTGAAGCAAGGAAATAAGCTAGCTGGATGGATATTTATGGTAAGATCTCCTCCCAGCTCTGAGGAACAGGGTGTGAGAAAGAAAATGCAAGAAGTGGGGTGATGGATGATACTGTTGAGTGGTGGCTGTAGGGGTGGGTGCTTGATCATGGGAGAAAGACGCAGGAGAGTGCCAGGCTGTGAACTGCATGGAAAAGGAGAACCAGCACCTTGGGCTGAGCAGGATAGAGAAAGGGAATCCAAGAAAGGGATTTAAAAAATGGGGTGGCATGCCCATTCAGATCAGGACTTTTTCAGAAGCATTTGCAGAAAACAGAGTACGAGGGCCTCCTTTCATTGTGTTTCAGTCTGATTTCTAGAGAGAGTTTCCATAGATTTCTGATAATAATCTGAACTCTTCTGACATTTTTCTGAACCACCAAATTCTCCCCCTTCTTTTTTTTTTTTTTTTTTTTTTTTGATGTTTTAGCCATCACTAATTGTAAATGAGCACTTTGGCTTCTTTTTCTCCCAGACCTCTAAACTGCCCAGGCACGATTAAACAGTAAAAAATGTCACAGAATTCACAGAGAGAGAGAATAATAGTGAAATCTGTTCCTCATTTTTTTTATATTTCATATGGGATGCGAACCGTTTACTCCATAGTAATTGCAGATGTTAGACTGAGACTGTAATAATGTAGCTGGCAATAACTCTATTGCTTTACCACAAAAAGCTTCCCAGTAGCATTAAAAAGACAACAGAAACAATAGTTTCAACACATTCATATGTACTAGTATTCTGGAAGCACTCAAGCTACTGATTTATCATGTAAACTTTTGCTGGTGTACGTATGAACTCCAAATATTTTCTCATACTGTTGTTTAAGAGATGACAATCCCATATTCTCTTCAATCATGCAGTCTCTTAAATTTGCGGACAAGTCTTGCCTTCCCATGGATGATAAAGTTCTTTAATTGGTATCTAATATTTTTTTTCCCCCTTGTTTTTAACATTAGTTCTTTCTGGTTTCTTTGCCCATTTCAATCTGGTGTGCTGGATTGCAATTTTGAATTCAGATCTAAAGTTTACTGCAGTCCTTGAAAAGGCTCTTATAGGCTGCCTGGGATTTGAGCTACCCTGCGTAACGTGAATATAGGAGGTACATGAAGCAAACACACTCTAAAATCAACCCTTCCGAGCTACATGGATGCTCTTATCACACATTTTCATGTGCAAGACAAGACCAGGCGCATATCACTCTGCCTTCAAAGTACCACATTTTTGTCGCAGATGTTTTGCGTAAATAAATGGTGTCATACAGGCTGATTAAATCAATACATCTGTATCAACTTGCAGTTCCTGACAGCGTGTTCCAGAGGATATCTTCTGCTCCCACTGTACCCTTTGAAATTTTAGATATAAACAAATAATAATACTAAAAACGCCTTGTTTTTCCCAGGTTAACTTTTCATCTTTATCTAATGATAACAGTAGCTGCTCTGATTGTGGCAGAGAAAAATAACACACAGATAATGCGGATGAAACCATTTAAGCGCAAGGTTATCCAGTCTGGTGGTACTGTCAACCGCAGGAGAAGAGCTCAGCTCCAGTGTCATCAGATCCCCAAGCTGGAATGTTCTTGTACTACAATTTAGGTTTTCCAGCCATTCCTTTCTAATCCAACACTCATACAGAGAAGTCTTATTTTCTTTCCATCCATTGTTGCATATTTGTGTGTTTGGTACAGTAGTGTGAGATTAGGAAATTTCGGTTTGAAGAAGGGCCTGGGGGCTGTGGTTTCTGGTTCTGTTCACATTGCAAGGAGGTCACTTCTCCATTGATACTTGCTGAAAGTAATGAGATTCGTAGCATGCCAGTAATAATATCACGTTGTGTATCGGCTTTGTGTGTCTGGATATCTTCAGAGCCTCTATCTGTCGTGTGTGTGTTTAGTAATGGTATTAACAGTGTGAGATCAGGACTGGGAACTGGGATTTTAGGGACTTTACAGCTACCAGGGGAAAAAAAAGTCCCGTAGATAACATTCACAGTTTTCTATTTAAATTAATAGCAAGTAAAAAGATGAGTAACGTATGGTAAAAATAACAACTTTTTGCCCGGAGGACAGACTCCCATTAGAATTTAAAGGTCGCGTTCTCCTCTGCCTCACTTTCTGGGTTTATGTCACTTACGGAGCACTTAATGAGCTGGTGTCAGTATGTCAACGTGTATCTGTGCCATCCTCAGGTGCAGCAGGTCAACTGATCCACCCAAAGTCAACACAAGTGGCTAACAGGCTGAATTTTGAACCCCTGCCACTAATTATAGTGATTAGACTTATTTTACATATATATGTGTGTGTGTGTGTATATGTGTGTGTGTATATATATGTATAAAAAAAAAAGTGATTGTACTTGGTCTGGTTTTGTGAATAGCCCTACGCCCCGAGCCTGTATCCACAATTAAGTTGATGAATATTAGAGGTAAGCATGAATAAACCTGGGACATAGCACAGCAAGGCATAAGCACTCTTGCAAACAGCAATATTAACATTACCTCTGGCTCTTACACATCTTTGGTGTCAGGTATTGCCAGGACCCCACTTTACAAAATGAAAAACATCTTCCTGGAATCAGACTAAATAGGTTAAAAGTACTAATAGTCAGGATTTCTTAGCATTATCGTCCCCCAGCTCTTTTTAGGTGGTTTGCAAGGTCATCATCAGAGACATCATCTGAGCACCTTTCATATAAAACTAGTAGCAACATAATGCTATAATAGAGCAAACAATTTAGGAAAGAATGAGGGAGAAAGTGTGTCTTCCCTCTCTCCAAAGATACGATGTTTTATGGGTAGTTGGAATATTTCTGCATTCATTATCTGCATCTCGGTTTGGCTTATCTTCAGCCCCCAAGTTTTACAGAAATGTATCTCTCTATCGCTATGACCTTCCAAAGACATCAGTCTGGCTAGGAAATCCAGAGAATTTCTGGCATTGAGGGTACTGACTCACTCATTGTTCCTGTTCATTGTCAGTTCAGGAATTTCCTCTGGTTTGGTTGGAAGGAAAAAATCCAGCCAATGGCAATTGTTGGTATTTTGCTGTTGTTTGCCAGGAGTCTAAACCCCAAAATATTTTCTCTTCTCAACAGCATCATGTTTCTGATTAATCAGGGTCAACTCTTCTTCTTCTCGCCTGACCTCTAGTAGTGACCCCAATGTTCCTTTTAATTTCCTTGATCTATTTGCTACATTCCCAGCCAGGTCTCTGGAGTGTTGAAGATTGAAAGTAATTTCCAAACACCTTCAGCTGTATTCTAGTTCCAGTTAAACTGGTCCGAATCAAGACTCACTCTGCAATAATCACTGGGCAAAACTGACGTGGGAGCCAAACCACAGTTTATAACATTAAGGATTATGTCTTTCAAGAGGAAAAAGAAAGCTCTCGCATAGTTTCTATAGTATTTGTCTTTCCTTACTAATCCAGATCTCTCCCTGTCTTCCTCATCAGCAGAATGTCCTCTTTATGAAGGTGCTTTCCCAGCCCCCTTGATCAAAAGATACCGAGACAAGATATTGGCCATGTTGGACGGAGCACGGTCATGGGATGCTGGATCTGCTCCTGCATCTCTGCGTCGCTCCATCCAGCCCCTTCCCCATGAATCCCGGACTGACAACAGGGGATATGTTTGAGACACGTTTCTAGGGGAAGAGGTGGAGCTGGTCGTCTTATTTTCACCAGGAAAAGAAAGACAGCAAGGGAACAGCTAACATCCTCACTTACTAAAGAACATATTTCAGGCTGGATAGCACCCTACCTCCAACTAACCATGCCTTCTCCTAAGGATCAGCTCTGCCGGGTGGCTGCTGTTTCAGTTGGCTTGCATCTGGGAGGTATGAACCATATCAGAGGCGAGCTCAAGCTGTGAAGTTCGAAGAGGGTGGCTGGGCCTGAGCTTTCGGGGCTCTGCTCAGGACCTCAGGAGTCAGATACTGCTCAGCAGGGTGTGGGGGAGCTAGCTTTGACACAGAGGGTTTCTGCAGAGGGAGGTCCAGATGATGGATTTGAACTTGAAAATGTAACCATAACATATTTACACCGTAGTGTATATAAGGGGGGGGTGGGAGGGGGTTCGTGA
>NW_010520122.1:10252-22283 GCF_000687285.1 Phaethon lepturus
GCAATAAGGCGTGATTTATGCCGGCTGTGTAGAGGATCTAGCCTCCTTTTATCCCACCTGAAGACCCGTCTGGGAATTTCATCACAGTAGGAAAACAGCGAGCTGAAAAGGCACCCTTGCTTTAGGTGATCTAACCCCGATCCAGCTCGGTAGCATCTGAGAGCAGGTTACCACAAGCACAGTCCTTGTGCCAGGACTTAAACGGTTTCCATTTCCCCACAAAGACCAGCTCACATTATCCGGTGGAGATGAACAAAATTTCCATTTGCCGTGGTGGGCTCATTAGTTACAGGTAAAAGTTTGTTCTCCTCGCTGGCTAAATCCCTTAAGGGTACTTTGGGTCCATTCCTAGTCCCATTAAAGCCAATGGGAGCAGGATGGTGCTCCAGAAGGTATTATTCTTAATTTAAACATTAATAGTTTAACTCTCTGTTGTTAATAATAATAAAGCCTTGGAAAATTCAGACTGAAACCCGTTTCCTTGCTGAATTTCTTTTCTCCCATCAGGCATGCAAACTGGTTTGTTATTGTTGGGTTGCTCTTGAGTGCTTTGGGTTGCACACACTGGTTTGTTATTGTTGGGTTGTCCTTCGGCGCTGGGCCGCACACACTAACTAATTTGTTATTGGAGTGTTGCTCTAAGCTACACACTCCAGTTTATTACTGATGGGTTGTTCACTGTGTGTTGGGCTGCTGTCCTCGTTTTATGATTATTATTGCTGAGGTCTTTTGTGAAACTCCTACCCGCACAAATAGAAGGGCAGGAACTGTGGCAAATTTAATGCAATGTTTTGGGATTAATCCATTTTGCTTAACTTTTTAAAAGGGACTAATTAAGGCTTTCAGAATTAGGAAACCTGCTTCTTACTTTAATATGGATTAAAAAAACATTTCCTTCCCTACTTCCCTTTCTTCCCACATCCTTCTTTTGAAACACAACTTTTTATAGGTATCCTATCTTCCATCTTAATGCTCCTGTTAGCTTCCCTCTAGCCTTTCAGGAAAAACTTCTTTATGGAAGATTTCCTTTCAGGTTCAGTGCAAGAGCAAATACTCGTGACCCTTGATCTTAATACTTACTTTCTTCTATAATGTCTTCATTCCATTTTAGTTCATACGCTGATGATCACGAGGAAAATGGAAAGAAAAATGATTGGAAAATATTAGTTGGAAAAGAATCTGGCATATTTATATGATATAAAACAGGATTCTTCTTCACCATCATTACTGAACAGCGTAATATTGAATAAAATTTTTATTTTCCCTGTTCCACAAGCAGTGCCACTGGTGATCTGGTAATGCTAATTTGGTGAAACTGAGCTCTTTTACCAGGCCAGAAGTAACTGTAAAAAAAATGTTATGATATAAAACAACTAAGACCTTTGAAATTACCACTGATTACCGGTTACTTTCCTTTGCCAAATACATTTTTTTTGTACTGTTAAGCTTCTCTTGGGTTAAAAAAAAAGTAGTCTGAGTGGAGTAGTTATACCATTCGTTGGCAAAAGTGAAATAAAAGAACTATGGAGCAAATAGGACTGTTCTCCACAGCAGTAATTATTTCACTGGTATATTAATATATTTAAATAAGGAAGGAGAGGAGCTCTTGGGTAATCCATGCAATATTACCTGCAAGACCCATCACACTATCTCTCTTCCATCTACATAACTGGGTTTGTGTGTGTGTGTGGTTTCAACCCAATTATTTGAGTGTAAAAACCCAAATGTGAGCAGAAGACACAAGGCTGAAGAGACCTCCCCGTTGCTAAATCTAACTGCCCGCTACCAAAGCTTACCACATCAGTTTTGTTGAGCTCCATCCTGAAACCAGTTAGGGTTTGATTCTGCATTCCCTGCTCCTCTGGGCACATCTGGACAGCGGTCAGGGACTGGACGGTCACCACAGACATGAATGTGGAAATGCCCTTGCATTTTTCTGCACATTGTCCACCAAGCCCCAGAGAATAGATGTTTGCAGTTTAGAAAGGGAGTGATTATTATTTTTGTTTTAAGGAGAGGCCAGCTAAGGCAGAGAAATCCAACCCTCAAAGTCAAGGGCAGACTGGGAGGAGAGCAACCAGGGCTAAGTGGTAGGTCTCTGTCTCAGACTGGCTTTTCAGCTCCAGGCAAAAGCTGACCAGGGACTGAAGGAGCACTTTCACCGTCCTGTAAAAGAAAGGTTGTGCTATTGGCGCAAAAGCACTGGCTGGTCGGAACAGTTGCATCACATCACGGCTTCGTTTTGGGAAGGGAAACACATTTTAAACACGAATTTCCAAATAGCAACGTCCCATGCTCCCTGCAGATGCTGTCTGCTCCTCAAAATAAAAATAGCAGCATCTTTTGATTTCCCTAACCCAAACACCACTTGCTTCAGGTCTTTATTTTCCTTTCGATAGAATTCGTTTTCTGAGGGACACTCGGGCATGGCTGGGGCCAGTTGCCTTCAGCAGCGTGTTCCATGCCTGAATAAATGGAGCGAGGGGGCTTGGTGCCAAATCCTGCCCTCAGATAAACACTCCCAATGCTCGTTGACTTCTCCACAAGCTGCCGGCACATATCTGAGGGCAGCGCTTGGCCTATGGCTGTGTCGTTTTGGTGGTTTTGCAGTTCCAGCACAGAAATGGATTTTTTCCTCTCTGAAGGAAAGGAGCTCAGTAAACCTGGCTGGTAAACCAAGCCCAGCAGGTTTATCGGCGATGACTTTTAACTACCGGGTTGTGTTGGGATTCTCATGTTTTACAGCCGGGATATAGGATCTCTGATATGAACACCCAAGGATTTATTGGTCCCAGAAGGGCTCGGGGTTTTGCTGGCAGTGCAGTTCAGAGAGTCAGGAGAAGTCAAAGGTTATCTTTTGTAGGGTAGTATGGGATTTACCAGCTGACCCTCCCCCCCCGCCCCGGTTCATCTGCTAAAATCATTAACGAGCTTTCCTTTACCCTCAAGAACTGTTAGTGTCTTTTTAGCGCTGAGATCAAGTTACTGACCTCTGCGTTGCCAATATACCTTGTGGATTTCAAGAGCTCGGGGGTATTTTCAGTGTTAAGAGGAACAGTGTGAAGAAAGATGAATAGGTGGGTGCCTTGCCCAAAATGAAACTTAACGTTTTTCTCACTTGTTAAAGGGAGGCTTCGCTTGTTTATAAATTGCCATCTCGAGAGAATTTTTTTTGTTTGAGGAAAGACTTCGCTCTGGCAATGCAATGAAAAAAAAAAGGGGGATGAAAGTAAAAATGAACAAATGGTATTAAAAATGCTGAACTTGGGATGATGCAGGAAAGCAGGAAGATGCCGTTGTTCCAGCTCAGGAATTATGGGGAAATCATTCTGGGGCTCAACCACACTGCTGGAGGACCTTTAACATCTCTCCCAAGCTTTCTGCAGGCAACCCCCAGGGTCTGCCAAAGTAAGTCCTTCTCTCACCCTGCCATGCCTGGAGCATGATTCTGGGGAAAATCAACAGACAATCGTTGCTGCTCCACTCTCCTCATGGGCTCTTCAGCCCTCTAGGCCCTCCGTCAGTCTCCTCGCAAGGACTTCAGCAAATTTATTTCCAGTTAAACTCATTGCGGAACAAGGCCACCACAAAATTAACAATAAAATAGCAACGATCCTGCACCACGTAGTTGGGCTTTTCTCACCGTATCAAAGAGCAGTTTGCAGAGGTCATTTAAGGCCTCCCGGTGATGTCCCTTCCTCCCTTCTCCCATCCCCTGCCCCATACATCAGTGACCTAATCACTTGTGAAACCCAAAGCAGGGGGCTCTGAGGTTATCCCATCACAAAATCAAGATTTATCTGAGCATGAGAAGCCCAGCAGGGTTTTACGATATGCACGGTGCCATTCCTTTCTGTTAACCTATTTGTTACATTTATACTTGGGAACTTTTTCTCATTCTTGACACCCCTCCATCTGTTCCTCACCATTCAGTAGCTGGGAGTCTTGTTTCACAGGACAGCAAGGATGAAATCACTTCATCTCAATAATGGGTTACAGTAATTAAGTTACTGTTTGAACACTTGCATTTTGATCTGCTTGTGGGATAAAGTCACTGAGCTTCCTTTTCTTCCCATCCTTCGTAGAATTTGACACCCATATAGCTACAACACCGCCAATTATTGACTTTAAAATTTAATATATTTTCTTTTTTATTCCAATAACAGAAAGAATCTGAATATCACACATCCTTCTTGTAAAAGTAAGGCAGGGGACAAATGTTCTCAGGCATTAATTATACCCAGATTATCTGATATCAAGATCCAGAAAATAGATTTTTAATGTGCAGTATAAAGTGCGAAAAGAAGACGGGGAAAAAAAAATCTCTTTGTTTTCACTTCAGCGTCGAGCCATTTGGAACCTGTTAGCTGAGCAAAACAGCTCCAAGATGCTATTGATTAATAGCAATTACAGTGATGCAGCAACCAGCTCAGTGACATGACCGACACCTTCTTGCCAACACTTTTAATGATCCAGTTAAAAAGTTAAACTCTGTTTGCATTGCATGGAACCCATCAGGAAATTGGAAAATATCGTACATGCTTTGAGCTCTGCTGATTCCAGAACCAGATCCTCCCTGCACGCTGCGTCGCTGTAAGCCTGTATTGGTATAATGTGAGGAAGAAGTTCCTTCATGTCATTCCTTAGATGACAATATCCAGACATGCAAAGAAAGCCTTGGGGTAGAGTCCTGGACACAAGGCAGCTGCTTCATTAAATCTGCGTTGTTGCTCTCAGCTCCAGCCCAGAGGACTCTGAGCTTCTTGTGGATACTGCCAACAGAGAGCACATCTCAACTGCATGGCGATTGTCCTGCAAATATCACCCACCACTTGTTTGGGTCCGGCTGGAGCTGATGCTCTTTGCAGACCAAGTTTTCTTCTCCCTGAAGGTCTCAGAGGAATGGCAGAGACTGGGTGTCTTCACCCCATAAATCAAGCTCCACCCAGAGCTGCTGGGGCAGGTCTTTAACCAGCAAAAGTGTTTTTATTAATTAGGGTCAGGTATGTGCATGTCAGATATGGAGCCATAAGAAGGATTATAAACAGTGTCTATGTGATATGTCAGTGTAAACACAGCTAAGCGTCTGCCAGGTCCTTAGCTGAGCAGGCTTTGCTCATGTGGAGTAAGTCACCTCCCAAAAATGTTCTCCCGCCTTCAGAGGGACTATTTGTAACACAAAGACTGACTCCGCTTGGCCATGGATGCAAACGTGCTGCAAACATCGGTGCTGAGCTAAAACACGGCTACCATCTCGGTACGATTGAATTTGAAAATTTAAACTCTTCTGCTTGGTCTCAATAACGTGGCTCTCTGCTGGCTTTAAAGTTCAGGTTTAAAACTGATCATCTCCTGCCTTATTTAGAGTCCGTGCCCCAGCCTCGCCGAGCAAGAGAGCTGGGAGGCACGACCATTTAGAGAAGTTCAAATAACTAAACTGGCCGTGACCTGAACTAAAACTAATAGTTTGTGTTTGTGATGGCTACAAGAACGGCATCTGGCTTACATTTAAATAGAAGGCTATTCAATAAAGCCACTGCTTCTCGAAACTGCACAGAAGCAAAGATTAATTATTTAAACTAATGACGTTTCGGCCATTCATGCACCCAAGGGAGAAAGGCAACCCCCGGCCCCAAGAACCAATAACAACAACAACAGAATCTTGCAGAAAGGCCAACAAGGGAGAAACACCAAGCGATATTGTTGCTCCTGATATTCTGCCCAGGCATCCTAAACATGGAATTAAATATAATCTTTACCAGCAAACTCTTTTTGCTTGTTATCCTCCCAAAGGAGAGCCCAAGAGTTTCAAATGGGCTTTTAATAGCAACGCTCTGAGAATCCAGCCTCTATGTCTTCCAGCGTCTTAGGGAGATCATGTTTCACATTTCACTCATTCCTCAGTGTGTTGGCACAGCCTAACACTGGCTTCAGACATTTGGTATTTGAAACAGAAAATCTTGGTGTTTCATTCCTTGCCTCACTTCTCCCTGTGTTTCTCCAGCATCATATAATATTGACAGCCCCCGCCTGTAAAGAAAGGCCAGGTTCTCTCGTTTATTCAGCTGCAGGCTTTAAAAATGTAGAATAGGGGTTTTGTTCATAGGAGAGAGCAACTGCCAGTGAACTTTCTCCTTCTTTACATAAAAGTGGGATAGCACAATAAACAATGGTAAGAGAAGTGGGACCCAAGGTATGTATGCACATATGTAATATTTAGCTGGCTAGTTTTTTAGTGCCCCGGTTTCACAGTACAAATCTGCTCCCATTTGTCTGAGCGATTTATATACTTTAATAATCTCAAAACTTGTACCTTCATATCATCAAAACCTACAGAGAAAGAACTGGCCCTGTGTCTATCTCATGTTTTCGTGACTCATACTGAAGGACGCCAGGGACCACGGTCATGTCTTCAGAGCTTTCAGGAGCAAGATCATGTCCACATTTGGGAAAAAAAATGAGAAAGAGAAGGTACAGAAAAAAGTCGTCTTCATAATAAGTGGAAAAATGTCAATGATAACACCTATCTGGAGATTTCAACCTTGTGGCCGTCATTACTTGTGGGACATTATTCCGAGGACCAGGAACCACTGAGATTTTCTAGCTTGTCCTTCATGTGGACCAGTTCTGTAAGGAGAGTAGGTATGGGACTGTCTCCTCTTCCTCTCACACCACGACACTTTCTCTGGGGCAGCCGTGGTGAACGTTTACGCAGGGAAGTAACATCAGGCAAAAGTCTACATACCTCTACTTTTTAATACAACGTTTTTTGAAGCAGTGCTTCAGCATCAAGAGGTTGACTCCTATTCCATCATGGTGGATAGGGAAAAAAAAGAATCGTGCTGTTTTTCTGTGAGTATAAAATTAAAATGAATGAAGATCTATGGCTTTCCTTCATACAGAGGCCAGTCCCATCTTCTAATTCCTTTGTTTAATCTCCCTGTCCCAGCTGTTCCCCTCATCCCCAAGCCCTGGCTGAGCCAGAATTGGATGACCGAGTCACCCGAAGAGGCCACCTGTTTTGGACACACTTTGTTAACCCCTGCTGTTCAGTAGACATGAATTTGATGGGCGTACGAGCAGGTTGAGCGGGTGCATTCCTGTAGCTACAGTCCCCATGGCTGGGCATGACATGCCCCATCCAAAGGAGGGTCCAAAGGAGGGAGGAAAGGTCCATATGGAGGAAAGGATAGATGGCATAGTGTTGCTCTGAGGTGTCACGAGATGCCAGCACCGAGACAGCAAAAATAGGAAATAAATCGCTGCTCAGCCATGAAGGTTGCTACAACAGTGCCGAAGAGCTTGATTTGTATATCCCTGTCCTCATCAAGTGACGGGGAGCAGGGAGGAGGGAGCACGCTGACATCATCTCCCAGGCGGCGTTACACATGATTAATGCTGTTTCCCTCTGCTTCTGATCTTCCTTTGGGGAATTTTCATACTCCTTTTGGCCATAAGCACAAAAGGGATGTGAAAGGGAAAGCGGATTTTGGAACGTTGCTGTGTCTGTTGCGACGAACGTATAGCAAAGCCGAGCTTTAATGTGAACTGTTTGCTTGTTAGAATGTAATAGCTCTGGAGCTGTCATCGGGTGTAGTATTGTGTAAATATATATCCAGGCACTTCTTATGGAAGTGGATATGTGACCCAATAGGCTTTATTTAGCTCCTCCTGGCAACTGCGGGAATGCATCATTTTTGGCATATCCAAGAGTAATCAGAGTAGATTCAGCCCTGTAGAAGTAAGGACCTATGAGGGATGTAGAGATAATAAGCGCCTCATCTGGAGGCTGGGATTTAGCCCAAGAGGGAGGTGAAGTCCTGAGCCACTACAAAAAACAGAGGCTTGTTTTCTTCAAAGCGTGCCAGGTTTTTCCTTCGGTGCTCAAAGTAGTAAAATGGTTGGATGGTGCTTCTTTCAAAACTCTCTACACTGTGGGTTAGTGTGGAGAGACCTGAATTTGCTTTACATGGGGGCTTCAAAAAGGGGAAGATCCTGGGGAGGTCCACATTGCTACTTAGCAGGTCCTTTATAGCGGGGTCCAGATGACACGTTGAGTTGCACCTCTGAGGTTCTGGGGAGCTCCGGGTGCCCAAGGTCCCAGGGCACCAGCACCCAGGAGGGATGCTACGGCTCATCCATTGCGCCTGTGGGGAGGAACAGTTTTGAAACCACACTTCAATCTGCAAGTGAATAACTAAATTTTCAAACGCCCAACTAAACATTTAGTTTATAACATATTACAGGAAGGTAGTGGAATTTTTTCAAGAGATTTCTTTCAATTAAAAACTGCCTTTTCCCAAAATACTTCCAATGATCACTTTCCACTGCATTTGTGAATTTTTTGTCGTAAAGTCTTATAGCCAAAATATGGCACTTTGGGACTGCAAAAAAGTCCAGGTTTGAAGATTTTAGGTAAAAAGTTAATTTTTAAAAAATAGAAAGTTTTGACAAAACCAGAAGATTTGCTTACAGTGAACTAAAAATAACTTTGGGCTGAACAATGTTCTTTAGAAAGAGATTTGAAAGATCGACTTGCTACTGGAATAATTATGATTATATCAGTTAATAAAAATATTCATTTTATGTATTTGTATTTATTCAAAACTTGTTTATTATTATTTAAAGAACACATCACAGCTAGTTTTAAATTTCAGATTGCTCCTTTTCCCTTTTTTTCCTGAAAACACGGGTTAACTTATAATTCTCCTTTTCTGATACCAAAAAATGAAGTATTTAACAGGTCCTAACTAATGAACGACCGCCAGAAAAGAAATCCGAAAGCTCTTACTGAGCTTTGTTCAAAAAATCTGACTCTAGTGCACTTGCTTTCTTCTGTTTGATAACTTGAAGTTAGACTGAAATAAAACGGATGATAAGCACATCCAAAACCCAGGGGCAAGCAGTAGGGCTCGATAGCCTGCTTTCTGGAGGTCTCTGTCTCAGATACGGATCAGATTTCCTCCTGTTTACATGTGAGAAGGCTGTGAAGATCTGCAATTTCAAGATACATCTGGTTCTCGCATCAAATTAAACAGCGACTAAAGCCTGAGCACTGGGGCAGATTTTAAAATGTAGGAATGAATGTGTGTTTATATAGTATTTGCATTAATGCTTCCTACGGTTTATTTTGAAAGCGAAGAAAGAACATTGCATGGTAGGCAACTTAACCCAAACAATATCGGTTTAAAGTTAGGGGCATGCTCCTTGGAATATTTTCCTAGTGTTTTGAAGTGTCCACTTGAAGAGGGAGCCGGGAGGAGGGGGGAGAAAAGAATTGTTCTGTCTTCTGCTCTGTGTTTGGCCTGGCTCAGTAGGGCTATTGCTGTTGCTCATCTGGTATGGATTAGCCCTTCTCTCTCACACTCTGTCAACTTGGGTGTTCTGCATGCAGGCTGTTTCTGCAGGGGTCTTGGTTTTGCTTTTTTTAACGGCAGGAAGTGCCCCACTCAGACCACATGTGAAATTGTGTGGGAACAGTGGGGGGGGATGAAAGAGTCCCATCAAACATACCAAAAGTGTGGGTGGAGAGACAGGGAGCGTAAGCGGAGAGATACCAGCTGAGTGACTTAACCTCCCGGGCTGGCCAGGCTGGGGACGCCGTGGAAGTTTGCTGCCTTAGAAGTGTCTGCTGCTCGGGACATCAATTTCTAATATTTTATAATATCAGGGGCTGTTGGGAGCGTGAGGGATTACAGCCGCCGCTTAATTTGTCCTAAATTTCCTGCTAGCCTCACCAGCCATGTACAGGAAATAGGCAGTAAATGTTTAATGGGTAATACCTAACCGGACAATTAACAGGTGCTGTCACACTGAAAACCCAAGCCTGCGGGTGCGGGTGCGCCTTGGGGACGTGGAGCACCGTCAGCAGCAACCCCCGGGTAGCATCCGGGCGGAGCGAGCCGTATCCCAGCGCCGTGGTACCCAGCCTGAGGTCCCTCACGTTCCAAAATTCACCCCTCTTCCCATATCCCAGAAAGATTTGTTTTCTTGTTAAACCACTCACTGCTTTTGGTTTTGCACTGGTTTTGATTTTGGTTTTGATATTGCATGAATAAATGTCATCACGGAAACTGGTCCAGCCTGCAGTGCGGGATGCTGGGAAGCTTCTTTGCATCCATTTCGTGCAGAAACTCCACACTCATTATTCACAGCCTGGAAGAGGTAAATCCAATGCTCATCAAGTGATAGAAAATTGTAACCTGTTTTTCCAGGTTAGAATAAATGCCTGTCTGTCCTGCCACCCCGGTTCTACCAGGGACCAGCAGATGCCTTCAGAAAAAATTGCAATGGGCAGGATATATTAAATGATCTTTCCCTTCTGGACTTTCTCAACTTCTGGCAGGCAGCAGGTATGGGGTTTCCTGCTCTGGAGTCTGTATCTGGACTTTAATAGTCATTGATGGGTGTTTTTTACCAGTTTTAAATCAATTTTTTTCTTCTGGTCTCCATAAAGTCCTGTGGCAATGAGTTCTACAAGTTAGTAGAACGTTCTGTGAAAAGTACTTACACTTGTTTTAAATCTCAATATGAAATGTGACTTTAATTCTGTGGGCTTTTTTATCAGCAGAAGATAACTTCTACGGAAACTACCCACAGGATTTTCAAGACCATGAGAAGCAAGTAGCGTCAATCAGACATGGTTTCTGGGATTGACTTCTCTTTCTTAAGATGCCAATTAAATGCAAAAATATTTTTTATTATTACACGATTCTTACTTTTATATTATTGCTTCTATTAAATTCTATTATATTATAAATACTATTACACTGCAACTATTTTGCTGTGATAACAGTAATCTCTTGCAATTTTTTATTCATCAGTGGATAAAATATTAGAGAATAACTCTTTTCAACCCTCAACCTTGTTTCATAGTTAGAAGCTTGCAATTAAGTTCTGTTTGTTCAGAATAATTTTATTTCCAATGAAGGTAGAATTAGGTTAATTGAATTGCTGTTATTACCTTCAGAGCAATATTGTTATAATAGGTTTGGCCAACGTAAAGCAAACCTCTCCTTTGGAATTTGCTTTTATTAAGTTCAAGTCCAATTGAGTTCAAAAGATCCTTCTGTAAAACTTAGCTGTCCCCTAATAGTGCATGACTAATGTCTTACACTTGGCTTTCCTATAAATTGCTCTCTTTACTGAGCAATTTCTGTGTCAATACTCAGACATCCTTATCAGCACTTGATGTTCATGTAAACCAACTCTTGTTAATGACTACACGGACAGGGAGGGGGAAATAAGTAACATTGCACAGACCTCAAGACTCCAGCTCCATCTGAACTTTGAAGTCCAGCTGTTAATAGCAGCGTTGACTACTTACATAAAAATGTGTAGTAAACTGAACTGACATTGTCTGATTTCAAGTGATGGGTTTAAACCGTCACAAATGGCTGAAGCTTCCACCCTTATTTCGTCTCTCTGTCTCAGTGCCATCGCTCAGGATGATTAACGTTGTTTTGCGATACGAAGGCTATTGTCCTAGCCCCAAAAAAGTAAACATTTTTACAGTTGGGAGCAAGAAAAATTTCAAACAAGTTCCCTTTTGCATGAAAAAGGGATCCCCAGCTGCTGTTTATTATCTCTCTGTTTACATCACACATGTGCATGTGGAGGACAAAGTAGTTCAATAAATTACTTCTCTACTATTGGGTTGGCCATTATGGGCTGGCAGGAACAAAAGCATTTAATGGTTTGTTGAATGCCTCTGGATGGTCCTACAGTCATTTTTAACTCTCACCAAGCAGCTGATCTGATTTCATCTGCTTCACTACTTCATTTAGGGCCCAGAATGTTTTTTGCATGGCATGCAGTAAAATGAAAGTGGGATAAATTATATCCATGCTCTACTGTTAAAGCAGTTAATACGTATCTGCACGGGCTCACACTGGGCTGTCTGACATTAGGAATGTGAATTCTCATCCTGGAATTGCCTACGGCTTCCGTGAGATTTGATAAAGTTTCCAACATCTCACTTTATACTCAGCAATTTACTTAATATCTCCATTTCTGGGTTTCTTGTATTGGA
>NW_010520123.1:0-368 GCF_000687285.1 Phaethon lepturus
CCGCCCCCCGCATGGACCTGCAGCAGCCGGTGACCAACCTGAGCGAGCCCTGCCGGAGCTGTGGCCATGCGCTGGGTAACCCCCCCGTGGGGCGCCTGGGACCCCTGGGGAGGGGGAGCGGTGCTGACCCCCCGGGTCTCACTGCGGCTTTCTCTCCGCCACAGCGGACCACGTATCCCACCTGGAGAACGTCTCGGAGGAGGAGATCAACCGGCTGCTGGGCATGGTGGTGGGCGTGGAGTGGAAAACCTCTTCATGTCGGTGCACAAGGAGGAGGACACGGACACCAAGCAGGTGTATTTCTACCTGTTCAAGGTGCGTCTGGGGCTGGGCACCTCTCACCGCCCCGCTCATGGCGGGGGGTGGGG
>NW_010520123.1:399-1667 GCF_000687285.1 Phaethon lepturus
CAGAGGTCCCTCAGCTTTGCTGGGGAGCTGGGGCTGCTGTCCTGCTGCTTGTCCTCTGCCTGCTCAGCGGAGAGCTGTGGTCTGTGGCTGTGAGCCATCCCGCCAGCCCAGCCGGAGACCCGAAACGCTGACCCTGTCCCGGGAGCAACGGCTCTCCCAGCCTTGAATTCCCTTGGGAGGGAGATTTCCAGGGAAGAAACGGGCGTGCTCCGAGATGGACCCTGGCACCTTCCTGGCTGCATACATCGGTGCAGCCCTGCAGCAGCGTTCTGCCACTTCCCCCGCTCGTGGCGTGCCTGGTTCTTGGGACTTCAGTAACAGTGTCTGATGGCATTTCCACAGCTCCTTCGGAAGTGCATCCTGCAAATGAGCCAGCCTGTGGTCGAGGGGTCCCTGGGGAGCCCCCCCTTCGAGAAACCAAACATTGAGCAGGTGAGGCTGCTGTCAGGCTCACGTGTTGCACTGATGACTTGTCCTGTGTTTTGCGGCTCCTGCCCGGTCCCCTCCTGCAGTACTGAAGGGTCTGGTACAGCACCCGATGCCCCTCCACTACCCCTTCCTCTCCCCAGGGAGTCCTGAACTTTGTCCAGTACAAGTTCAGCCACTTGCCACCCAAGGAGCGGCAGACGATGTACGAGCTCTCCAAGATGTTCCTGCTCTGCCTCAACTACTGGAAGCTGGAGACGCCGTCCCAGTTCCGGCAGCGCTCGCAGAATGATGATGTGGCCACCTACAAGGTCAACTACACGAGGTGAGGGCAAGAGGGGCTCAGCCAGCCTGGGGGTCTGCCCGCTTCTCCCACCTGAGCCCTGTCTCCCAGGGTCTTCACCTCTCCCCAGCTCTCCTGGGCGAGGAGAGCATGCATCCGGTGGAGAGATTGCTTCCAAATAACATCAGCCATGACCCGCCCAGACGCCTGCTCTTCTCAACCCTGTTTCCAGCACGGTTGTTCCAGGAGGGATGCGGATGCTCTGGGGTCGCTGGTCCCGGGCCCGTCGCTGGAGCGTGTTCTTGTCTCCTAGGTGGCTGTGCTACTGCCACGTGCCGCAGAGCTGCGACAGCCTTCCCCGCTACGAGACCACCCACGTCTTCGGGCGCAGCTCTTCGGGCGCAGCCTCCTGAAGTCCATCTTCACGGTCACCCGCCGGCAGCTGCTGGAGAAGTTCCGGGTGGAGAAGGACAAGCTGGTGCCAGAGAAGCGGACGCTGATCCTCACCCACTTCCCCAAGTAGGTGCCCGATGCAGGGATCGCTGCTGCGCCGCTGGGG
>NW_010520123.1:1903-2958 GCF_000687285.1 Phaethon lepturus
CCAGGTTCCTGTCCATGCTGGAGGAGGAGATCTACGGCGAGAACTCCCCGATCTGGGAAGCCGATTTCACCGTGCCGGCCGCGGAGGGTGCACAGCTGGTGTCTCGCCCAGGTATCTTGGGGAGCAGCCCCCCCCAGCGCGGGGGCTGTAAGATAAAGGACTGAGGTGTGGGTGAGCCTTGGCCGTGGTGGTGGCTGGGCTGCTGCAGTGCGATGAGCTGCTTTCTGCCAGTCACGGGCATCACTGGTCTCTCCCAGCCGCAGTCAGCACTGTCGCTGTGCCCACCACTCCACTCTTCAGCAAGAAGCTCAGCAACAGCAGCTCTGCCACGAGCATGGACGCCAGCACCCCGGAGCCCCTGCCAGGTAGTACCGGCGTGAGGAGAGGGGGTGGCAGAGGAGCTGGGACTTTCCTTGGTCCCTCCGGGTGCTGGATGTGTCGCTCCGCTCTGCTCCCCAGGGGAGAAGCGGAAGCTGCCCGAAAGCCTGACGCTGGAAGATGCCAAACGGATCCGTGTCATGGGAGACATCCCCATGGAGCTGGTGAATGAGGTCATGCTGACCATCACGGACCCCGCTGCCATGCTGGGCCCCGAGGTACAGCGCGGGGGACACTGAGGCAGCCAGCGGTGCTCTCCCGGGCCCGCAGAGCTGCTTTCCTGATGTGCCAGGGCCTGGCTGGGGTCAGTGAAACCCCCTGCACCCCCCAGACCAGCCTGCTGTCGGCAAACGCGGCGCGGGATGAGACAGCCCGGCTGGAGGAGCGCCGTGGCATCATCGAGTTCCACGTCATTGGCAACTCGCTCTCGCAGAAGTCCAACAAGAAGATCCTGATGTGGCTGGTGGGCTTGCAGAACGTCTTCTCGCACCAGCTGCCCCGCATGCCCAAGGAGTACATCACTCGCCTCGTCTTCGACCCGTCCCTCGGCTGTGCTGCCCACAGGAAGCACAAGACCCTAGCACTGATAAAGGATGGCCGAGTGATCGGGGGGATCTGCTTCCGCATGTTCCCCACCCAGGGCTTCACAGAGATCGTCTTCTGCGCCGTCACGTCCA
>NW_010520124.1:0-6987 GCF_000687285.1 Phaethon lepturus
CTGCCCCCCCCACGAGCCCCCCGGGACCGGCAGGACACAGTCTGCCCCCACCTTACCTGCACCCGGGGCAGTGGCGGGGGCGAAGGCAAAGCCGCCGTCCGGTTTCGCCAGGGCAGGGGAGGGCAGAACCACTCGACTTCGCTGAGGTAGATGAGGAATGAGCACTCGGTGCCGTCCACACCAAAAAACGCATAGCAGGGGTCGGAGGTCCACCTGGCCCTCATCCACTGCGAGGGGGCAAAGAAACATGGGGGGCTCATGCTCCGGCCAGGAGGGGACACAGCAGCCCTGCAAGCTGCCCCTGATATGGGCAACCTCTATCCCCCGTCACCTTCCTCTAGCTGAGGGTGGATAAAGGGCTGCAAACCAGCGCCAGTGCCGCGGCGCCGATGTTTGCCCACCCAGTGCCCCCAGGGCACATGGAGGGTTTGCTGGGGGCTCCCTGGGCTTCTAGCAGGGTCCCAGCATCGACACGTGCCTTCCCCGGGGGCACAGCCGTTCATCCTGAGGAAATCATACGCTGCAGGGTTTTATTCTCCTTAGCTTTGCTGGGGAGCGAGCCGAGCTGCTGATCTCCTCGCCCCCGGCGCAGCGGGGCAAGGAAACAGATCCACCAGTGGTCCCCAAGGATGATTTCAGGTGAAGGAGAATAACCCGCGACCGAAGCGGTGATTTATCATCCCCTGCAAGGGCTCTCGCCAGCCTCCTCCTAATTCAACTACAAAAACAAATCTACTCGGGAGACAGGTCGCTGTACCCAATATGTAAAACGCGGCGATCACCCCGACAGGAGATCGAATTACAGCCTTCCGCAATTAAATTACATTCCGAATTTACCCAAGTCGTGGAAGGAAAGGATGCCTAGTGCCAGGGGAAGAGGAAAATACAACCCCCCAGTATCATTTTAATATACTCTTCAACATCTTTTCAGGGAGACTCAGCCCTGCAGAAGCCTGAGCTTCAAGCAGGAGGCTGGGAAGGGGAGGGAAGAGGGAGATGCTTTTAATTAGTTCATGTAAATACGCTCTCTGACAAAGCAATCATGCTTCGGCCAAAGGCCAGGCTGCGTTCAGGTGTAAAGAGCCGGCTGGGTCAGGCAGGACACCCTGTTTGAGATGGAGGTCCTGGCCACCTTAACGAGATCCTCTTCTGTGCAGCGCCAAGATGATTCCCCAGACACCAGCTAACGCTCCAGATATTTAAAGACGATGTGACAGCACTTCCTCCTCACCGCGCTTCTGTCATTAAACACAGGAACCACAGGCGGGGAGGGAGGGCTGCAGGCAGAGGTGGTCTCACAGAGCTGGTTCTGCTGCTGCCTGCGTACCTCGGGGTACTGCGGCTTCAGCGCTTCGTACGACTAAAACTGAATTGCCTTATTATTAGGGGAGAACAGTTACATTCGTATAGCAAAGGCTCCCAGAGGAGGTCGGACACCTCCCTCGTGTTTTCTCCTCAGAGCACAGCCATGCTTTGCTTTCCGCATCTTTGGCTCTGCTCCTTCTGCAGCGGGCTGCACCTTTCCCGTTTTAAAGAAAACGGTTTTATTCTGGAAAGCACCCCCCTCCCCACTGCCCTTCCCAGTTTAACCCCTGGAGTCGTGGCTTTGTCCCCTTCCAGCAGCTTCCACCCCAGGTCGAGACCCTCTCCCAGACAGGGAACCCCGACTCACCTCCACTTTCCCAGCACAGTCAGGGTACTTGGGGTCCCTTGGCACCTCGCACTGGTCCCTCCTGCCTTCCATCACTGCAGAAAGACAATTTGGGCATGGGGAGAGCCAGGACATGCCGGCGGAGCCGCTACAGACGCTGGGAGAGGAGGGGGAGGGATGGAGGTGCCCGCCCCCCCCGCAGACGCTGGGAGAGGAGGGGATGGGATGGAGCTGCCAGCCCCCCCGAGCACGTTCGTCGGCACCGCAGCCGGGCCGGCAGACAGCCCCGTCCCACTTGATGGAGCGGGACGCCAAGATGTGAAGCATCTTCCCCAAGGTCAGGGAGGCAACAGAGGAAATCCCCCAGCCCTGCTTCAATGCCAAGAGCGCGTTGCCCCTTCCTAAATCTCAGCAGGTCTCTTTATACCACCTGCCTGCTGCTCTCAGCCTGGTCCAGACCCCAGGTCCCACCTATCCACGCTCCTGTTACCATCCGTAAGCAGGCTGCAGTACCTAAGGACGCACCTGATAGCCTTTACGCTATAAACTTGCAATAAAAATTGTCCTGCCGAGCTGCCGAGCAAAGACTCGGCCCCCGGGGTCAGCCAGGGAATAAGGCACGAAAGTGGCTAAAAAGGTAATAGGATCTTTTCTTCCTCTGTGGTTGGACTAATAAGATACACCACTCCTCCTCTAAGTCCTCCTTTGCCTGTAACTGAAAAAGCATGAGGCAGAAGAGGCAGCAGAAGCGTCTTCTATGTGATGACGCCAGCCCAAACCCCGGGAATCACGCAGCTGCGCGGAGAAACATCTGGAGAGCCCAGCGGCCCTCCCAGCACTGCCAGAGAGGGATGGGAACGTCTGTCCCGGTGCTGGATCCCAGCCCCTGGGCTTTGGATCCAAACCGCCACATTTTTCTCTCCAGGTGTTTGTGCTGGCACCGCTCTCATCTTTAATTCTGCATTTAATTCTGTGGCATTTATTTCTGACAGCAATTCAGACTTGTCACCCTTCCTCCCCCTTGCAGGCATGAGTTTCCCAGGTCTTGCTCCTCTGCAGACTGATCTCCTCTGCTCTCGAGTCCTCCTGGGCCAAGCGAGGCAACGCTTTTAGGAGAACATTACTGCTGCCAGAGCCCAGGGAGGGTGGTTTCCTGGGCAGCCTCCTTTTCCAGCCTTCCTGGCTGGAGTAGTAAGGTGAGAGTCCTAGAAGCCGCTGAGAAGGCTCAGATGGCACTCAGGACCTCCTCTCCCTCAAAGAGATGGTGTGACCATGTGCTGCATCCACACAGAGCTGGAGGCAAACAGCCCTAGGACTGCCGGAGAGCTTCGGGTGCCCAGCTTAGTCCTGCAGACCCCAGTGAGTTGGGTAACCGCAGATCAGCATCCATTCCCCTGCATTTTTACCAGATCTTTCGTGGCAGGTTTGGCTGGATCTCCCTATTGCAACCGCATAACACGTAGGAGGTCTGGGACCCCCGGGGACACTCACCTTTCCCGTTCAGGAGGCTGTTCCGGAGAATCTGATCCACTTTTATTGCGATGTCTGAGACGTTTTGAGCTATAGCTTGGATCCTCTCCATCAACCCAGCTGCTGGCTGGAATCTGGGGAGAAAAAAAACAAAATAGACCTTGAAAACTTGCTGTCTCCCAGGGGTGACACCGAGGGTGCTTATAGCTCCTTGGAAGCTGCCAGCAGGTTGAACTTAGCTCCAAGATGCAACACGGGAACACCTCGTCCAGCGCGTGCTGGGCAAAGAGAGCATTGCCTTCCAAGAGGTTTGATTAAAAACCTGTGTAAATCAGTATTCTGCCATTTTTCACAGTGCGCCAATAAACACGGATACATCTGTGCATTTTAGATGGAGAAATATTAAATAGTCTGGGAAAAAATGTTTTTCTTATTTCAGATGTGCTGTGATTGAAATCCTCTGCTGTGATTATTGGCCTTGCGGTGCATGTAGGAAGCTGTGCTGGGAAAAAGCGAGAGGAAAAAAACCCAAAATACAGAGAAACGAAGGCAAAACCATCCACCAAAGATTTCCAGGTTCCGTGGCGAGGGCTGTGCGGGGACAGGGTGCCGGGGCGAGCGTTGGCAGCACCGCATGAGCCGGGGTTGAGCTGGGTACCGCAGCCCCAGCACAGCCTGCGGGCACCTTCCCACCGAGGCTTGAGATTCCGCCGCTTTGAATAGCTGCGTACGCCGTCTACGGGATTAAACCTCGCGATCGATGCTGTCCGGGGTAAACAGCACCATTAAACTCATCTACGTAACACATGGTGTAGACGGAGAGACAGAGCACTGCAAAGAGGCCGGTTGTGAATTAAAACCTGGTGTAATATGTAAAAGGGCAAGAGAACTCAATCCATCAGCGGCGATGCCCTGCCAGGCTTGACAAGGAGCACGCTCTCCACCTCCAATGCCTCGCCTGCTATTTCCACCGCAAACAACCACCACATCTCGATGAGCGTGGTTATCACAGTGAATAATTTCCCCTTCTGCAGCATCTGGGTCATAAGATTTTCCTCCTGCTGCCGCCGAGATCATTATCATACAAGGAAATGTCATAAGCAGTGAGCAAAACCGAAAGGGCTACCTTGAATACTCTTGGCACAAAAAATATGTGCTGATGTCAGGTCCTTCCCGGTGAAGTTTTATGTCTGTTCTCCAGCAAATCAGTGAACCCGAAGGCTGGGATTTAAAGTACCTCTGTCCTGAAGGCTAAAAAAATCCTAGTTTTATGAACCGATACTGCTTCAGCTGTTGATTTAAAGTCCATTCGCTAGCAGCGAGCAGCCCACGTTTTTCCTTCTCGCGTGGTTTATGACCATCAATATTCAGCCTGCATACCTCCACAGGGAGCCACATATCTTGGGCTTTTAAGAAATAATAATTAAATGCAGAGGACACCATTGCCCCCAAGTAACTTTCAACCTTTGCAGAGAATAAACCCCCGGTATCCCGCCAGCTGCCGTAACCGCCGCAGCAGGGAGGTTGCTCACGAGGCCCTGGTAAAACACGGGCACAGAAATGACCTGTGATAAGCTCTGCGTGTCAGCATGGCTCTGAGCGGATAAAATGCTCCCGGTCTGAGGGCTGCACACCTCAGCCAGCCCTGAAAGCTCGCAGCTCCCCTGTTTCTGCAACCCTTTTTCCACTGGCAAGCAGCCGTCGGACCGGGCAGGTGATGCACAGGCGCTCAGGGAACCGCTGGCGTGGGCAGTTTAGGAGCAAACGTCCCAAGGGTGCAGTGAATTTAGAGCCAGAGAGCCCACCCTCCTGCTCCAACAACAGGAGAGGGATGTCAGCTCGGTGGAGATGCTCCTCAGGTTTCTCCATGGCTCATGGCAAGGAGGGAGGACGAGCGCAGCCGCGGCAGCCCTGCTCCCACGCTTCAGAGTGCCTACAGCAGCCCACGATCCAACTTCTGCCTCCTCCCAGAAGCCGTCCCAATTCCCACTTGGGTCCAAACCTGCTCCCAAACACCCAAGTAATTAAGCGAATCTCAAAAGCCAACAGCAACCTCGGTCCCCGTCTCCTCCCTGATGACCTCCAGACCTCAGCTCAGCCAAGGCTGAGCACTGGGCACCCATAAATACGTTCAAACAAAAATCAGGATCGTTATCCTAAATAAGTGGCTTTCTTCCAGGTTCAGCCTTGCAGCCAGCCCAAGCCCTGCTGGAGCTCCGGCCACAGCTGCGGTTTCCACCGGGTGATGGACCTGGCCCAGTGTCTACGCCAGCTTGCCCAGCTTGTGTAAGCTACAGCTGCTCCCCAAACACAAAGATTTCAACTCGGAGCCCTTTGATGTAAAATGTATGTCTGATCATCACACTCAGACTTCCAGGTCTCACAAACAAGGCAGCCTCATTGCCTGGGCTCCACGAGGCTTCTCCCAAAATGCAGAGTTACTGAAAAGCAACACGAAAAAAGTCCCTCATGGTTCTTGGCATAGATTAAAAAGATGGGAAAAAAAAAATTTAGAAAACGTCTCTCCAAAAAAAGCAACCAGGCTCAAATCTCCCACCACTTGCATGCTCATCACCCTTATTTTGTCAAACTAGTTCTCCCCAAAGCCCCGTGACTTTGAGCAAGGGGTTTCATGCTCGGGGTGAAGAGCCATGCTCCCACGTCGGGAGCACTAACGTGGGCAGCGCGTGTACCTGCTGGGCAACAAGGCTATCGCTTGAGCAGCAAATTTCATTTAACCTATTAAAGAGATGACAAGAAGGTTAAGCATAATTACATCACCTATCATTACAGCTATTTGTCACCTGGGCAGAGGACAAGAAAAAAAGACATTTAAAGCAAAACCTCAAACGCAAAAAGGTTTTCTGTAGCTCGCCAGAATTTGATGCCTTATTTTTAGTAACTGGAGAGACTGGGAAGGACAAGGTAAGTGGCTTATTCTGCTCGGTGACAGCGAAGCCGAAGGGGAACATCCCACCGCGTGTCTCCTCCCGAGCCGGGATGCCAGCACAGCCTCTGCCAGCCCAGCGGAAAGAAGAACTCGCTCCCAGCGCTACCACTGCACAGGCACCAGCAACGGGCTTTTTCTTTCTTTTTTTTTTTTTTCCTTGTTGCTTTTTAAATTTTTCTATAGCGACAATATAAATGCCACCAAAATGCACTGGGGCTGTGCCAGCTATTGAAACTATAGTAAATTACTATGGGTTTTCTAGAACAAATTTTTCCCTGGGACCTTAAAACCGTTTACTACAGCAAATACAGTACTTTTACTCCTAACCATCAATATTGATTTCATCTTTATTATTTTCAGATTTATATTCCCCCATGTTGATTAAGATTCAGATCACACTGTGCCTTATAAAGCACTGTATACAGTATTCATCTTGTTTCAAAAACTGCTATTAAGATGTATCTTTCCCCACTGGCAGATCATTTGCCATATAATACAGCCAGAGGTTGCGTTTTCCTTCACTTTTTTATGCATTAATTTGGTTCCCTTCACTTTGTCTCTTGTCCCCAACCCCGCAGCAGCAGCTCAGATTCAGCCTGTTTATCCCTTTACAAGGCACTGTATTTTTATTGCCTTTTATAAAAGTGGCGTTATGAAAAGATGAATCTCTTTCTATTTGTGTGTCGTCTTCATAATACAAGCCCTAAACGTATTTGCTTGCTCATCTGATATTTCTCGCTATTAACTGGTGCAAGCAGTGACTTTGGGAAGACCGATACCGACGGAGGAAAGCAGATGTTTTGAAGATAGCACATCAGCAAATGCAACATCTGCACAGAGCAGTCACCATCTCAACTTGCTCATCACGACGTCTGCGCTGCCGTTGCCTCTCTAAAGGTCTTTTTTTTTTTTTTTT
>NW_010520124.1:7060-7600 GCF_000687285.1 Phaethon lepturus
CGTCCCCGGCGTCCCAGCCCCACGACAGCCTCAGGGGGTGAAACCCCGGGGGCGGCATGGGTGGGCAGCCCTTCCCGGCAAGGGGAAAGGGGCCTTTCCCGTCCTCCTGGTTCCTGCTGCAGCCTTCAAGGTGCCGCCTGTTAAAATAGCCGGGGCAGCTCCTGAAGAAAGGAACCCCTGGGGCATCTCCGGCGGGTCATCCCGCGGGCTCAGGCTCCTCTCCCCATCACCCAGCTGAGATGAGCTCGGAGCCGCCCAACAGCCGGTGGGGGACACGCCGAGGAAAGCCGAGGGGTCCCCAGGGATGTGGGGAAAAGCCCTCATCCAAGTGCTGGATAACTAAAAAAGGTGATTTAAATCTCCAAGACGAGGGAGCAGTTACAAACTTTGCTCCTCTGGTGTAAGAGGATCCAAGCAAATCTCATCGACGCGGGAGGCAGAACTTTTTTCAGGGAGCCGCACCGCCGCGCGCATCTCTGCGTCCTCTCCGAGACGCCTTGCACCCGCGGGGCTGGGAGCCAGGGCTGCCCGCGGGGCGGA
>NW_010520125.1:0-509 GCF_000687285.1 Phaethon lepturus
TTGCAATGGATGGAGCCCCACACTGCAGGGGCAAGGCTGGGTTAGGGGAAGCTTGAGCATCTCCACAAGTCACACCTGGCTGGGGACACAGCAAAGGCCACCCAGCTGCACAAGGGAACGCATGAACAAACCCCAGCCCTGTGGTCATCCTCTCCCCAAATCAGGAGGGAGAAGTCCAGCGGCATGACTCCAAACTGGAGCCATCTCAGCTAGGGTCCAAACTGGCCCCACAGCTAGACAGGACCCTTGGAAGCAGTCACAGGGATCTCTGTGTGCAGAGTCACGTCCCTAGGGATGCGATCCAAAATTGGATCTGTTTCTGGGCAGGCTGGGAAAGGGCAGAGGGACATCAGCCAACCGAACCTCCTCCTCCATCTCTGGGCAGGAATGTCCTGCCTTTCCCCTTCTTCACATTGACCTGGCACCGCCTGGATGTGTGCGAAGGCTGTGTGCCACTGTCCCCCCCGCCCCGCCAGGGCAGGAGCCACCCAGCCCCGACTGCGGCTGGG
>NW_010520125.1:520-1716 GCF_000687285.1 Phaethon lepturus
AGGAGGATGGTGGAAAACCAGCAGCAATCAGAGCAAAGGCTGTTCATTTGAGGGGTGCAACAGGAGGCTTGATGATGGGGTACCACACTGCAGGCACCCACAGGGCTCCATGAGCAGCACTATAGGCTGGGTGTCTCCTGTCCTCCTTCTGTCATTCTTGCCTCAGGGGTCTCACCAGCTGCTGAGATGTGAAATAACCCAAAGCTCCTGACGGCTCGGCCCCCGATGCCAGGGCAGGGGGGGAAGCAAGGGGGCTCTGCCCTGGTTCAAGGGAGTAAGATGGGCAAGCCCTCCAAACCAGCTCACACTTTCTTTCTCCAGCCCTCCGAATGGGCCCTGACAACCTTTCATCAGCACCACCCAAACTCAGATTGCCAAGATGAGCTCGTCTTTCGGACACAATTAAGGCCCCACGTGGCCCCAGGGTGATTTCACGATATCCCGTCACCTTTTCACCAGCAGCAGGAAGAGCAGAGACCACCACCACCACTTCCCCCAGGGCCTGTGGGGAGGACCCAGCTGGAGCATCGCATCCCCCCACAAAGGCGCCTTTGCCCACTCACTGCCCACCAGCAAGGCAAGCTGCCTGACGAAGCCAAGCCCCGGTGAGCGTGGCAAGCAGGGGGAAGCGCCGTTCAGTGCCCAGCTGAGTCAGACCCACGTGCCAGGAGTGATTCAGCGGTGACCAGGCTGGGCTTCGACGCACCCCTCACCCCAGCATCCATGATGTGGGGGCTGGCAAAGAGAAGCCTGACATCAACCTGGAAGGGTGCAGGACCTGGTGCCTCCCACGCAAGAGCGTGAACATGTGTTCAATCCTGGCTCCCAGCAGTGACTCCTTTGCTATGAAGCAGCCCCACCACCCAAACCATCCCTCTGCTCCCATAAGCATCCTCTATGAACTACTGCCACTTTCCCAGTAAGAGCAGACCCCTGGGGAAAGTTTTCACTCATGCTCACTCTCAGCCCCTCACAGCATTTCGGGGTCTACCCCAGTCTTGCACCTTGGCCCCCAGGCCCAGGGAGGCAGGTGTGGGGCTGGCAGCAATGCAGGGGGTGAGGGAAGGTGTTTTGCTCACAGTGGAGCAGAGATGCATACTGCATCCAGCAAAAACTGGCACCACCTTCTTCCCGAACTTAAGAGAGGCTCCTCTCCAAAAAATATCCAACATCTGTTTCAGAAGTTGTCCATTTGG
>NW_010520125.1:1770-2327 GCF_000687285.1 Phaethon lepturus
ATCAACATTTTTCAATTTCAAAGCACTGAAGACATTTTCTGGGCACAAAGGACTCACGTAATACTACCTCGCGCAGCAGTTCAGATGTGTGTGTGCATCTGACAACACGCGCTTGCTCATGCTGGCAGCTTCCAAACCCTTCACAGCCTTTCCTGCTGCTCCCCGCCCCGCAAAGGGTTAAAACCAAACCACAACAAACAGCAAGCATTTTTCAATTTCAAAGCACTGAAGACATTTTCTGGGCACAAAGGACTCACGTAATACTACCTCGCGCAGCAGTTCAGATGTGTGTGTGCATCTGACAACACGCGCTTGCTCATGCTGGCAGCTTCCAAACCCTTCACAGCCTTTCCTGCTGCTCCCCGCCCCGCAAAGGGTTAAAACCAAACCACAACAAACAGCAAGCACAGAAAAAAAAACCAACCACGAGTTTCTCCGACTTCTCCAGCATCACCCACATCCCTCCAGCACCGCAGAGAAAACACTCCAGCACCGCGACGCAGAATAAATATGGGGCAATTGGAAGGGGTGCGTTGCATTAGTTTCCCCCGTTTACT
>NW_010520125.1:2367-3668 GCF_000687285.1 Phaethon lepturus
GGCAGGGCTGGGGGTTCAGGGTCAGTGGTAGGTGCTGAAAACCGGCTTGGGCATCACATGAACCTGTAAGCAAAGGGGGAAAGCGGCTCCCGTCATCTTTACCCAGCAAAGGTGACGAGCAGAGCTGCGAGAGCGGCACTGCAATTATTCCATGGCTCTGCTGCAATTGCACTGTGAGCAAATAAAGCAGCCTCAGGAAGAAACCCGAAGCCCTCTCCCTCCATGCCACTGTGCCATCGAGGCGAAAAAAATAAATAACCCTCCATTACTCATTTCAAACCTTGCTGCATTTAACTGCCAGAATAAAGGATTCCACCTCTTCTCTGCTCAACTCCCACTGGCAACTTGCTCTGGGGGCTACGTTTCCCTAAATGCTCACATTTCAATTAGCATTAGAATAATGAAATGGCTCAGAGTTCATCTCACCCAAAAATGTACTGGAAAATAAAGAGCAGAGATTGGAAGCAAAGAGATTTTTTTGCGCACATACACAGCATCATGGATTCAGGAGAAGGAAATATATTCCTTTCTCGACTCCACGCTGATGAGATTAACATGGGCTTTGCTAACTGCCTCTCCAAACAAGGATAATGCAACTTCAAGTTGATTTTCCAGATAAACAAGCATGCAAACAAACGCAAAGTGCTCAACTAAAAATATCTCTCTGCTCCGATGCTTCTCCCACCGCCACCACCCCGAGACAAACACACAAATCCTGTGGCAGCACTACGGCGAGTTGCAAAATTATAACAATACGAGTTAAATAAGCTACTTAAAGGACATCTCGCTGTCCTATTTATTTTTTTTCCTCGCCTTAAAAAGGGGAAAGCACAGATCCCCAGATACACTCAGCCAGGGCAGGGAGGGGAGCATTTTCTGTTGTGGGGATGAAAAAAAAGACATTCTAATCAGATCCAAAGTCTCGAAAAAGAACAAGCAGCTCAGAACTCGCTTTTTTTGCCCAATTTGGGTATATATGTGGCTGTGTGTGGCTGTGGCGTGGCGTGTGTGTCCCCCCCACCCCCCGCCTTGCAGAAGCAAACAGTTAAGGGAAGCAGCAGCTTTAGCATCCTTGCCTGCTGCTCTCTCCCCTGCTAAGGAATCAAATCTCATTGACTTTATTCCTCTAAAGCCTGGGCCAAACTGTTGCTGGGCTTTTTATTTTTTCATTTTGGGGGGGGATAGGGAGGGATGGGGTAAGGGGGAAAGCCGGGGTCTGCGTCCGCTGCACGGGAAGCAGGGCTGAGCTCTGCCAGGCAGCGCAGAAACGCCGAGGGCACCTGAGCCCTGCACAGGCAGCC
>NW_010520125.1:3680-3976 GCF_000687285.1 Phaethon lepturus
ACAGGGGCAGCCCAGCCGGGGGGGGCGGAGCCCCCACTTACATGGAAGTGATGTTCCTTGAGATGTCCGTGATATTGATGCTCGTGTTGCCATTGCTGCTGCCTGAATCCTGCCCTTCCAAGAGAGGGAAGAGGTTCCCATCATCCGGTTTCTTGCAATTGATGTCTGTCTTGCTGCAAAAAAAAAATAGTCTCCCCAAATGCTCCAGAGCAAAAATACCCTCCAGAAAGTGCACTTGGTAGGGCAAAGAGAGACATCCATCTCCGATTGCTGCTTCTAAAAAAGAGGAGGAGGAA
>NW_010520126.1:0-5038 GCF_000687285.1 Phaethon lepturus
TTAGGAGGTTTATTCCTGATTTCGGTGACAGCAGCAGCATGTCAAACGTTGACTGGGGTTGTGGGATCTGTTTTTGTTCACAGGTTAGTCATCATTTCTCTGTGTAGAAATGTGTATGTCACTTGATATTTTTTTCATTTATTTTCCTTGTGTGTATATCTTCAGACTTTGTCCTACTTAGATTTTAAATTCTTCAAGACAAAGGCTGTCTTTTGTAAATTATGCTTACAGATAATTTTGTGTACAGCTGTTGTGTTGTGAGTTTCTAAGCACTACCACAGTACCAGTGGTACCAATAACAAAATATCTGTCCCTTAAGTTACTGAAAGAGTTTTGTTTATGCTTCTTGTCTACTTGCTCAATTCTGTATTGTTTTGTTAAAAAGCCAGCAGAAAAAAAAATTCTCAAATTTAATTACTATCCAATAAATACTGGAATTGAAGTAGAAAAAACCTGAAAATCAAAATCCTGAGTTCTCTGAAACTCTTATGTTGGCCATAGGCTTATATAGTTCAGTAGCACATTTCCTGTTAGGAGAAGTCAGATGGGGAGTAGTTCAAGACTTCTTTTCCTTCAACTGAATGGAACAACTATTGTGTTAAATTATATTTTAGCTTCAGAATGAGAAGAATTCTAAAAAACTAAGTAGTCTTTAATTAAATGAAAACATCAGTGAGATAGGGTTCTAATTTGGGAAGTTACCTTTCAAACAAAGCTTGCAAACATCTTCAAGGATGTCTTTTGTTCCTGTGGTCAGACATTAAGGACACTATTAATAATTTATACTCTGTATTTTCTTCCTGGGCTTTATTGCTCTGCTGAATTAATTCAGATAGAAAGACTGAAAATATTATTTGCTGCTAAAAGCCACATTCAGCTACTGAATTATAGCGGTCAGGCTGAAACTCCCCTGGGAATATATGAGTTTCTGATGTATATATTGGTTTTTTGTTTATTTTTAATTGTGAGAGCTTCTGTTTGTGTGGAAGGTACGCTTATTCCCCATAACTATTCTGTCTGTATTGAAACAGAAAAATTGCTTAAAAACTGGAAATTCTTTCAGGTTATGGTTTGTGTGCAGCAAAAGCTCAGTACCCCATAGCTGATCTAGTGATGAAGATGTTGAGAGAACAAGGGAAAAATGTCAGGTAAGTACTTTACTTGATGAAAAGTATTACTTTTTTTTTTTTCCATTCTGCTAAAATCTCCTACAAGTCTGTGTTGGTTTAATTTTTCTTTCAGCAGTCATTCTTATGCTGATCTCTCTTTCAGAAATACTAGCTGGAGGAATGCTCTAGTCTTATTAACTGATAGCTGAATATCTAGAAATTTCATGCTTTAGTGTAAAAGGTATTTCTACTTTTTACTATTTCAGGGAATTAAGATCCCTTAGACTGTTCTTAAATTTGGGTTTTGGAAGTAGCCCCAGCAGTTGGAGAATAATTTTATTTCCTGTTTTTTTTGTTTAGTGTCATGCTGGAGTTTAGTTAAAAAGAATGACTTTAAAATTTAATACTAATTTATTGTAGCAACAAAATCTTACTTTTTTTGTAAGGTAAGTTAGATAGCTCCTTTAGATACATACACTCTGCCTTTAGATATAGTAATACTTTTCTACAAAAAAAAGCAATGAAGTTTTTTGAAAAAAAAATTCATAAATTTAGCTTTTTGTAGTCTGTTCAAGAGAACAGTTAGCAATCTTTTCTAAAGGTGGAGTTTGGAGAACTCTGTGAAAGCAGTCACTCTGTTGAAAATTGTTACTGTGTGGAGTAATTGCAATGGCTGACCAGTGCAGGGAGAATAGTTTTTTTTTCCTCTATGCTTGTAGTCAATGGGGAGAGAGAACAGGCCTAAGTGCTTTGAATTGCCTCCTAGAAAAACCTCCATTAAGGGGGATTGTTTAGTTTACTAGGCTAAAGTAGCTTTTTTTTTTTTTTTTAAGTCCTAATTTCCTAAGGAAACTGATCCCTCTGCTTGTGAAACTGTTTGGGAATAGTTAAAGGGGTGTGATGTGAAGAGTTGAGGATTCTAGGCAGGAAATGAGAGCTTCCTTGCAGTATGGAGAAAGTGTTTGCTGGGGTCAGTCTGGTATGAAATGAAGAGTAGATCAGGTAGCAGTCTCTGCACCAAGAACACAGGACTTAGTTCTTTCCTGGGATAACTGACTTGCATTAATAGCAACCGACAGAAAAAACCCAAAAAAAACAAAAAACCAAAAACCACAAACAAAAATCCACAAAAAAATGCCAAACAAATACAAAACAACCAACAGAAACCCCCCCAAAACACACCCCTCCCAACCCAAACAAACAACAACAAAAAACCCCAACCACCAACCAAACAAAAAAACACCACCCCACAAAAAAATGGACAGTAACATCCAATTCTGACTGGCATGTTTGAAACAATGCTGGAAAAAATATAACCACATTGTAATGTTAGATGTCCTCCTTCTTTGGTTAAAAATCCACAGTCTACATTACCTTTTTACTCTTCTACTAACCCCTTCTGCACTCTGGGATAGCTGAAGACATTCAGTGTGTATTGATGAGAGGTGTCTTGCAGATGCTCAAGAGCTGCTGTGTTTGGACTGATGTGCTGCACACAGTGTCTCTGTTAAAAGTAGATCACCTGTCTGTTACATTCCTTGAAATCCTCATAAGTCAATTCATGTGATCTTATGTTAGCAGCAGGATTTTAGCTTCCACAGGATATACTGCCTGATTTCCCTTCACTTCTTCCAAGCATAAGGGCTGTGGTATCATCTCTCACACCATGCTTTTAAGGTTTCTAAAGTCTGACTTGTTCAGAAAGCAGCCAGTGAATACAGGAAGGTATGAAGATGTAAACTTCTGTCACTATTTTAATATAACCTGAATCTTTACAGAATCACAGAATGGTTGAAGTTAGAGATCTCTGGAGATTGTCTAGTTCAGCCAGCCCCCTTGCTCAAAGCAGAGTCAACTAGAGCAGGTTGCTTAGGATCTCATCCAGTTTGGTTTTGAATATCCAATCTCCAGGGATAGAGACTTGACAGCCTCTCTGGGCAATCTGATCCAATGTTCAATCACCCTTAGAGTAAAGTGGGTTTTTCTTGTATTTAAATTTGTGACCATTGCCTCTTGTCCGTTCACTGGATACCACTGAGAGGAATCTGGCTCTGTCTTCTTTACTCCTCTCCATCAGTATTTATACACAGTGATAAGATTCCCCTGAGCCTTCTCTTCTCCAGGCTGAAGAATCTCAGCTCTCAGCCTCTCTTCTCATGACAAATACTCCCATCCCTTAAACATTTTAGACATACTCTTATCAGGTTCCCATAAATTTTTGCTATTGCAAGCAATACTGTTATTAGAGTTCTTTGAGTATTGCATGGAAGGATTATTGGAGTGCACGTGGCCAGTCCCATGGACTTATTCTGTTGGAGTGCTACTCCAAAAAGCAGAGATAATTCTTAGGTGCCAGTATTGGCTCAAGTCCTTTCCTCCTCCAGTTTTTCATAGACCTTATAGGTATTGAAAGTACTGGAAAGCTAACATCATGCCTCCCTTGCTGATTGTTTGGGAAACTATTTTCTAATTATGGTAATTTAATATTTCTAAATTAGCCAAGGTTCAGTTTTCATTTGAAACAAGATATTTGGACAGATGCTGGTTAGCCAGACTCATTCTCTGATTTCCATGTGTTTATTTCAATCAGATGGTGATTTCCCTTTTGAGTCAATACTCCAGCAATTAGTGGGGTGGTTTCTTTTGGTTTTTCTTTTCTTCTTCCACTATTTTTCCAGGTTCATGGAAAAGTTGCATATAAGTCTTCGCGGTGTTTTACAGCATGTATTGTGATGAATAACAGCAGGGTTGTTGTAGGGTTTAGTAGCAATTACTTGTTAGTGTTTACCCAGAATGTCATAATTTTGCATAGAAAATTGCTTTTTAGATGTATTTGTGTGTGCATACATGAGAAATGAGGGTATGTGTTGGTGTATCTGCTTCCTGGAGCAGCTCTCAACACCTTATTTCTCCATGTTTGGCAAAAGCTGTATGTGTGTCCAAATTGCATTAAAAATTTTGAAGACCCATTAGTTGTGCAAGAAAAGAACCTTTCTTGGCTAATGTGATGACAGTGTCGCATGCTTTTGGCTTTCTTTTCAGTGCTTCTGTGTGGGCAAGCTTTATTTTTTTTATCAACCTTAGTGATATAAAAGATTATTGTTTTTGCCTTTTATGTTGGCTTTGCAGGGGAGAAACATGAATGAATTCTTGAAATAACTGGCTTATACTTGAAGAGAGTCAATTTCTGGAAGGGATCAATGCAGTAGTTACCTAGTATTTTAATGAAATAAATCTGTAATTTACAGTTTGTGGTCATTTTGGCCTTTCATCACTTTGTGGGGCTCCCACAAAGCTCTGCTGTGTAAGGGTGCCAGTGTGGACATACAGTTGTTATCAGTTTGTAATGCCCATACTGTGCCAAGAAAAATTGCATCTGTCATGCGGTCTTTTTTGCTTCATGGCTCATGATTGATCCAGAGACACTGTTGTTTTCATTTACTTTGCCTATAGCCATAACATTCTCAGTGAAGAGCACAGATTATATAACATGATGCATAACCTTTTATGACTAGGGTTTAAATTTAGAAATATGGGAGAGTTTGGAAACTTCAGACTGTTTTAGTTATTAAATTGCATAGCTAACATCGTCGCTTACTTAAGACGGTCTTGCAGATCACATCTTTAGTGCATTAGTAGGATCACATAGAAAGCTGGATATTGCTGACCCTTCATTATAGCCTTTCCTTGTTATGGATGGGTAAAAACCCAAAACTCTTCATAGGCTAAATCCTGCAGTCCCCAGAATTCATTGGCCGTGGAGAGGAAATGCTTGTTCTACAACTAGCGTTGTATTTCTGCAAAGTTACAACTGAGTAAATTAGTAAGGTGAGAACTTTCAGCAAAGTTCTTCAACCACATGCTGTGTTGTTTGTAGGCCCTTAGTTGTGAAACTCATATTTCTTATTATATAATTAAATTATATTCTA
>NW_010520127.1:0-1423 GCF_000687285.1 Phaethon lepturus
GCGGCGCCGCCTTGATGGGAGTGGCACGCGCGCCTCAGTTGTGCCGTCCCCTCACAGTTTAGCCGTCTCAGAGCGCGCTCATCTTGAGGGCGGCAACTCTCTGCCCCGAGCGGGTGCGGAGGCGAAATCCGGCTCATTCAGAGGGCCTGGCTCCCTCACCTCTGCCCCAAGGCCACCGGTGCTGAGGCATCGGGGGCACCAGGATCTAGGCGAGCGGCCGCGCAGCCTTCTCCACCGTTGGCAACTCCCAGCCAGAGGCCCTCTGCCACCCCAGCAGCTGACTCACACCGGGCCCGCACCCTGCGAAGCCCTGAGTCAGCTCCAAAAATGTAAATCCAGCCTGCAAGGAGCTGCGGGGCACAGCGGTGACTCAGTGGGCGAGCAGGGGGCAGAGGGAGCCCCGGCCGGCTGGCGGGACACCCCTGCCAGGCTGCTGTGCGGCCCCGGGCGCTCACTGGGCCAGCACCCTGGTTTTCTGGAGAGGCAGCGAAGCATCTGGGAGACCAATCCTTTCCCGGTTCATCCTGTGGGCTGGAAGCAGCCAGGACGTGGAAGACAAGACACCCGTGAGCACTGAACGGGTTGGTGCTAAGAAAGGGGCTGCAGGTACCAACCCCTTCCTCCTAGGAAAACCCTAAATATAAACCCATCAGCTTCAGATTCACTGGCCATTTATGCAGGCATGAGACACAATCCTTCGCTTCGCTGATGCACAGAGGGCCATGTAGAAGTCATCCAGGGCTGCTGTGAGCACAGCCATCACATGCAGCTACGTCCAAGGGGAGCAGCTGGCTCAGCACTGTTACTATTAGCTCCTCATCCCAAATCTCAAGTACAGACAGGACCAGAGCGCTGGAATTTCCAGTTACGTGCATGCTTTGGGAATTTTGTTCATAGAAAATGTGTTTTAAAGATGACCTACAAAGGAAGATGAATAGATTGCTGCTTTCTTCCTGCTTGATTGTTGCCATTTAAGGCTATGAATTAGATTAGGGGTAGATCGGGGTTTTCACTTAGAAATATCAAGTGCCTCAAGTCTTGATTACTTATTTTGCTTCTAGGCCTGTGAGAAGGCTCTGGAGTTGAAGAAGAAAACCCCTCTTAGCCCTTAAATGAGGGAGACCATAACTAAGAGAATCTGTACCTGCTTTGTTTGTCATGTGTTTCACTTAAATAGAAGGTAATGACAAATTAAATCCGGAGGCTCTTCAGTCAAGACCGACTTGTTTGACATCTGGGAAAAATACCAACCTACCTTATTTGCAGTCGTCAGGGAAAGCGGAGACCAGGGTGGAGGAGAACTGCATTTCCAATGCAAATGGTAAATGAAATCATCAACAGGGCCCATATGCAGAGTAAAAACCCTGCCAAAGGAGCCAGATCGGCTGGGGGAGCCCGTGTTTGGGGTAGGCAAGGGGTCCCT
>NW_010520127.1:1454-8757 GCF_000687285.1 Phaethon lepturus
CGGCTGGAGCAGCCTGTGTTAGGACTAGGCATGGGTTCCTTCCAGCCCTGGGGTGTACATGGACCAGACAGCAGTTGACAACCCTGAGTAAGAGCTGGGAACAGAGATAGGTATGAGAAACCAGGCTCACAGCAGTTTGTAAAAGGAGCTGCGCTTGGACTCAGGATCCACCAAGTAAATGAGCAATGTGGTGGTGTAGACACACTGCAGCAGCAGGACATCAGATGGGTGGTAAAAGAGGAAGGAAATGAACAGCTACGCTGAACTCTGGCATTTCTCTTGATGGTCGCTGGGAGGTGGTCAGACGGTGAAAGGAGAAACCCTCCCTGCTGTACCTCGCGTCAGGAATGCTCTTAGTGTGGGCACTTGGGAGCCTTCTGTGAAGGTGGGTTCAGTTCAGGGCTGGGCCATTTCAAGGCAGGCTTTGATCATCTTACAACTAATACACAGTTTTCTTAGCCCAAAGGAGGCAGGCACATTTCATGCTGTCCCAGTCCAGGAGGGCAAACAAACAAAATGCTAGTATCAAGATATTTTGCTCTGTATTTTATGTTTTTCCCTCTGGAAAGTCTTGGGTCATTCCTGTCCTCTGATTCTTCTTAAGACCGATACAGTCTTTTTGTCATCTTTTTGTCAGCGTGACTAAAGCCCAGCTGGACTACAGTGGCCAGAGCACTTGATAAGCTTGGGTGAACTGCTAGCTCCACTGCTGTAAGTAATTTTCAATACTTGACACGGTTTAGTACAGTAAGGCCTGCTAAAGTAGATTACAGATGGGTTTAATACAAGTCAGGGCAAGCTCCAGGCCAGCAATCCCTCTGCAAAGACCAGCTTCAAAGACCAGGACTCCTCTTGCCCCAAGCACAGCCAATACCCACAGTCCCATCCCTGTACTGATACCTTGGAAAGCCCATTTTCTGAATCTGACGCTTTGCACCCTCGGAGGGGACTTCTGCAAGGTGGCCAGTTTGGTTTGAATGATCTGGGATTTCCTGGGACTTTTGCATGCAGCCAGCTGACACCTCTCCTGAAGCAACACACACTGGCTGACAAGAAAACGGGACACCCGCAGCTGGGGACCGTTTCTGGTCAAAACTCCCTGACACGGCTAAGAGACAATGAGGCCCTTCAGGGCTAAATCCTGAGAGCCACAACTGTCTCCTTTGCCAAGGACGTCACTAATTCCTGGCGGTGTCTTGATTCCATAAGCGGCTCAGCGAGGTGACTTTCCAGGTCACCAGCTAATTGCAGGTGAGGTGCCAGTGACTGTCTCCAGCAGGAGCGAAAGTTTGGAGCTCTGGGGGAAGAAAGGGCGTAAAACGTGTTTGCTCAGCTCCCTTTAGCTGAGCCAGCTCCCCCTGGGCAGCTAAAGGGAGGCGAGAAAGGGCTGGGTGGCTTGCAAGGATCTACGGCTGCGGCCCGCCGTCTCTGCAGCCTGAGAAATCTTGGTATGTCACCGCCGCTGCGCCAGATGGGGTGACGGGACGCACTTAGCCTGGCCCATGGGTGGCTGTTTGAAACCTCCTGTTTCCCCCACAGCCCCTGGCTATTTGCGTGCTGGAGAGGAGGAGGAAGTGGTAGCCAGGGGACTGCTTATTCCCTAAAAATCTCCTTTCAGTCTTGCCCATTGCTGGTGGCTTCAAGAGCTGGGAGATGGCTAAACCAACTCCCCTAACGCCCTTCCAGTGACAGGCCCCTCGGCATTTCCCCACCTCTGTGAAACAGTGAGGGGTGAACTGAGCCCTCTGAAACTCTGTGACAGAGAAACCGCGGTTAAAAAAAATCCCCCCTCTTCCAGAGCCTGGTGTTCCTGAGAGGAAACTACCCCGGGCTCCCCCCTGCTCGCCAGAGTCGGGAGCAGTGAGTAATGCTCACAGGCTTCCCTGCCCGGCACCACATTCTTTTCTCCAGCATGTAATGGCCCAGAGGAGGAATAAACTGAGCCTCACCGGAGCAGCCTGCAGAGTAGCTGTGCATGCCGCAGCCTTGCACCGGAGAGGCATCAGGAAGGGTTGTGAAAGGCTCAGCCTCATTTTATTGGGGGGCTGTTTGCCTGGACCAGCAAGTGAAATAGGAAGAAAGGAGAAAAAAAACCCTGCAAAGTGTTAACTAACAGAAAGCCTCGCCTGCTATGCTCTGGAGCATCAAAATCAGCCCGGATCCTTGCATGCAGCAGCTCTGCACCAGCCCATCGCTCGCTCTCTCCCTGTGCCTGCACCTCTCCCCACCTGAGCTGCTCTCAGCCCCCGGCATTTTGCTGCTCTGTAGCTTCTCCCTCACCACCACCATCATCTTTTCTGTTGTTTGTGTCTTGACACATTTTTCCACAGCGATCAGTGGCTGTTTCAGGGAGGGCTGAAGGCAGGAGAGGAGACTCACGGACTGGTGCCCCATTTCCCTATTGTCATCATCTCTTCTTGCCTACTGGCCTTTTCCCTGCCCCACTCTCACCAGCTCCCTCCCCCAGGGGCTGCCATTGCCTCCTCCTCACCCCATTTCCCCAAGACCTCGGGTTATAAGTCCAGTTTGGGCCTTGCTCCAACCTGTTTCACCTCCTCTGTTGCAAACTGGTGCTTCCAGTAACTTGTCTGGCTAGCCCAGTGTCTGCACCTACAGCCCTGCCAGGCTCCTGCAGCACCCGGGCGGGAGGCTGAGGAGATGAAGGGCAGAAACCAGCAGCTCCACCCTGAATACAGCATGATGCCGGAGCAGGATCAGGCCAGGCAAAGGATTAAAGAGCCAACAGAGCCCGTTCCCTGCCTTTCATCTGCTGTCAGCATGACACAATCACAGCCATTAGCTCTTCAAAGACAGGCAGGTTGGAGGAGCCTTGGGAAGCCAGCACGCCTGTGAGCAAGGCTCCGAGGTCTGGTCTGCCCAAGTTGGCAACACGTAGTGTCACCTGGCTTTGCTCTTCCTGGTCCCTGACCTGGCAGCCTCGGTCCTGTCTGTGTCCTCCCTTCCACAGCAGCAGCTCCAGCTCCTGGGGCTCGCAGGCTTTGCTGTGCCCAACAGGGGTCTCAGCTCCCAGCAGGGCTTTGTGAGGGTCCCTGCTGCAGCTGCTCCTTTTCATCAAACTGGAGAATTTGATCCATCAAACAAGTCTGAAGCTTGAAAGTTCAGAAGCTCAGAGGATGGAGACACAGCCAAGAAGCCAAGCAAATCTCCTTCCTGGTAGAGGCTGAGCTGGAGGCAGGTACCTGCACTGCCCCCAGCAAGTCCTGGAGCTGTGGGTGTCACTCACCATGCAAGAGCTTCCTCCCTCCCCACACCCTTTTCCCAGCCCCACCCCTGCCCAGCCATGTCTAACAGCAGTGGCCCTGCTCTCTGAAGTCAAATTTTTTTCCACTTCACCAAAGACTTTCTCTTGCCTTCTCCCAAAAGCTGCTCCACCCAGGCAGCAGTTTGGCAGAGTACAAGTCTCTCAGCCCAGAGCCAGGCCTCCCTCCCAGGGTAAACCAGGAGCAGGACAGACAAGCTCAGGCACTTGGGGCAGGGGGAAGAGGGGACTGCAGGGCAGCCAAAGGAGCCTTAGCTCCGGGAGAAGACAGCTGCTTTAGCATGGTTATGGCCCCACCACCACCCCAGTTTTCACCAGGCCAAATCTAGTCATACTGCACTGCTGAAGGAGACCCACACAAGGCAATCTTCCAGAAAGTGCAGTTGGTTCCCCACCAAGCCCAGCTCCTCCAGCAGCTCCCACTTGCACACACAGGCAGCATCTAGAGAGCTCCATCCCAGGTCAGTCTTGGGAGACCTGCAAGTTTGGCAGATGGCTCTTCCCCGCTCTATCACCATGAGCCATCTGGCTCAGCACACCAGACAGCCTGCCACAGCAGCACCCACTCCCATCAGATAGCTGGCCTGCACAGCCTGGCAAGGCTAGATCAGAGCACATCATAACCGTCAAGACGTGGCATAGAAGAAAGAAAATGAACAATCAAACACCAGTCAAGCCTCTATGGTGTGCACTTTTATTTGAACTGGTTGTAAGTCAGTGTACAGGTAGCCCCTCCCTCCCCCACATACTGGCACCACTTCTCCTAGACCCTGCAGGGGGGACTGTAAAGCCTTCATTCACATCTATCACTGGGGAACACAGCCTGCTCGCTTGACAAATTGAAGAGAAAAAGGATCAAGTGTGTTTTGTTTTTAAGGCGGAAAGATACAAAAAGACACTTGTTGGGTTACATAATTTACAGACAAGCAATTATAACCTAACACCAGTAACTGGCATTGGCTCCCTCCGAGCTGGGCTGCTGCCTTCACAGAGGCGAGTAACTTCCTGTAACAATGCATTATAACAATATTTGGAATGACTATTAAAAAAAGAAACAAATGTACAATCAAAGTCCTCAGATGCATTGTAGAACTTTGGGGGCGTTCGCTCCAACATGTTTCATTTTAAGACTGCTGCTGACACCTTCACCGTTCCAGTTTTTTAATCCTGAGTCAAGCGCCAAAAAAAAAAACAAATAAAGCCATGCCAATCTCGTCTTGTTTTATGCGCATTTATGGGTTTCATTTCATCACAAGGGTGTGGGTGTTGGTAACAGTCCAGTTTAGAAGCATTTGCGGTGGACAATGGATGGTCCAGATTCATCATACTCCTGCTTGCTGATCCACATCTGCTGGAAGGTGGACAGGGAGGCCAGGATGGAGCCTCCGATCCAGACTGAGTACTTGCGCTCAGGTGGGGCAATGATCTGCAAGGAAGAGTAAGAATCAAGTCAGATACACAGTGTCCCACTACGCTCACTGCCCACGCAGGGCCCTGCAAGACAGAGCTACCCAACTCCTTTTACCTAGCCTTGGCCAAGATACCATGCCAGGTTCAGACACCACCTCACACACCCACCTCCCTGGCTTCCCCACTTTGCAGCCAGTATTTACACTAATCCCATTATTCATACAGTTGGGTGGATGCCATCTTGTCCAGAGCAAGGCCATTAAAGGCCACGCCTGACACCAGTATGGTTTCTGTCTTCTCTAGCAGGAAGTTTAGCTTACCCTCCTCCACCCAGTCCACATTTCAGCATTAACAGGGGTGCCAAGAGCTTCCCCTAACTCCATCCTACCTTGATTTTCATTGTGCTGGGTGCCAGGGCTGTGATCTCCTTCTGCATCCTGTCAGCAATGCCAGGGTACATTGTGGTACCACCAGACAGCACTGTGTTGGCATACAGGTCCTTACGGATATCCACATCACACTTCATGATGGAGTTGAAGGTAGTTTCATGGATACCACAGGACTCCATGCCTGTAAGGAAGAAGCAGTCTCAATCAACAAGGGCTCAGACACAGCCAAGGAAGCCTGACGACTTACTATAGGCAACCAAGACACCAGCAGCCCCTTCAGCAAAAAGGCACTAGAAAGCCATGGCTCTGACACGCTCAGCCTCCCATTCTACCATCCCAAGTCCCTCAAACAGCTTTAGGCCATGTGGAAAGTGAGGCTAAGTGGTGAGGCAGCAGACCTTGCTACACACCAGCAGTAATACGGTAACTGGCTGCCATGGTCTCCAGGTCACCATTTACAGAAATAAACACTGAGGGGCACAGGGTATCCTAGAAGGGTTGGACTTACCCAAGAAAGATGGCTGGAAGAGGGCCTCAGGGCACCTGAACCTCTCATTGCCAATGGTGATGACCTGGCCATCAGGGAGTTCATAGCTCTTCTCCAGGGAAGAGCTAGAGGCAGCTGTGGCCATCTCCTGCTCAAAATCCAGGGCAACATAGCACAGCTTCTCCTTGATGTCACGCACTATTTCTCTCTCGGCTGTGGTGGTGAAGCTGTAGCCTCTCTCTGTCAGGATCTTCATGAGGTAGTCCGTCAGGTCACGGCCAGCCAGATCCAAACGAAGGATGGCATGGGGGAGGGCATAACCTTCGTAGATGGGCACAGTGTGGGTAACACCATCACCAGAGTCCATCACAATACCAGTGGTACGACCAGAGGCGTACAGGGACAACACAGCCTGGATGGCTACATACATGGCTGGGGTGTTGAAGGTCTCGAACATGATCTAGGGAGAAAAAAAAGGGGTTGAGTGAACAGCAGAAATTAGGGTTCTCACTACAGGTCTACACCAAGTCCATGCAAGTCATTTTACTTTTGTCCCTAAGAGAACTTCTGTCCACTTCCCCTCTAAGTCCATGCTTATCTTGCCTGGTCTCCACCCACACCTGCCAGGTCAGAGCCTGAGCAGGGACACCACCACCACCACAAACCCATTCACATGTCACAGCAAGGAACAAAACAAACGCCAAGTAAACTACAGTACAGTCACTCAAGGCTGGTAAATGGATTAGTGTGTCTAGGCAGAAACAGCAGTTAGACAAGTTGCTAGTTCAGTCTCAGAGAAAGCCAGCTTAGAAGAGCAAACAAAACCTGTCAAGGTCCAGCAAAGAAGAGACTCAGGTCAGGAAAGGAAAACCCTGTAAAGATGGCAAAAAGGGGAGAATAGTGGTGAAGGAAGAGAGAGGACAACATGAAAGAGGAGAGCTGGCCTGCAGCAACAGCTGCTGTAGCTCCAAGCTCCAGAGTTTTACACACCTGTGTCATCTTCTCTCTGTTGGCTTTGGGGTTCAGGGGAGCCTCTGTGAGCAGCACAGGGTGCTCCTCAGGGGCTACTCTCAGCTCATTGTAGAAAGTGTGGTGCCAGATCTTCTCCATGTCATCCCAGTTGGTGACAATACCGTGTTCAATGGGGTACTTCAGGGTCAGGATACCTCTTTTGCTCTGGGCTTCATCACCAACATAGCTGTCTTTCTGGCCCATACCAACCATCACACCCTGCACAACAAAGAATAAGAAGTAAGCACGGCTGAAGGACAAGCCCCACTGGGTGGATGACCTGCTTTTCCCAGAGCTGGATCTGAAACTGCTGTCCCCACTCTATCAAGAAAGGCATTCAGCCAACTGCTCCAACATGTGCTGCAGAAAAGCTCTGCAGGAGGCCGTATTCCCCACCAGCTGTGCTGCAGTGCAGAAGCCTCTTGGGTTATAAAGACAAATAAAAGGGCTTCTTGAAGCTCAGTGGCTCCAGGGCAAGGGCTTGGACCAAAAACTCCTCTCTTTTTGTCCGGTGACAGGCACCCCAGCCACCTACCTGATGTCTGGGGCGACCCACGATGGATGGGAAGACGGCACGGGGAGCATCGTCCCCGGCAAAACCGGCCTTACACATACCGGAACCATTGTCAACAACGAGCGCGGCGATATCGTCATCCATGGCTAGCTGCAGGGAGAAGGGAAGGGGAGGTGAGCCTCAGCGGTCGCGCACCGGGGAAGGGAAAGGGC
>NW_010520128.1:0-371 GCF_000687285.1 Phaethon lepturus
GTGAGGGCTCCGGAGCTGGGCACAGTACTGCAGGTGGGGTCTCACCAGAGCACATCACATCATACTCCCTACTTCCAAGCAGCCCTTTCAGTGTATAACAGCAAGGGCAACCTAGCTCCTTGTGTGTGCCAGAGCTTCAGGCCTGCTGGCTGCACACTCATGGCCTTGCTGGGCTATGTTTTGTGTTGCAAAAAACAAAGAAACCAGGTGCTGAGGCAGGGGAGGGACATGTGGCCCCTCGGAAAATGGTGCAGGCTGCAAGGACTGTGTGCCCCGTGCTGGGGGGGGTGCAGTGGGGCCCAGCTTTGCCAGGGGGACTTGGGCCACTGCAGCACCCCGTGGTGCTGCGGGTGGGGCGTGGCACGGCCTGG
>NW_010520129.1:0-10383 GCF_000687285.1 Phaethon lepturus
GGAGGGAGAGAAAATCAGGAGTAAAGTTAAGTCCAGGAAGAAGACAGGGGTGGGGGGAAGGTACTTTAAGGTTTGATCTCAGTTCTCATTACCCTACACTGATTTTGCCCGTGATGGCAATTGCTGACTGATCTCTCCCTGTCCTTCTCTCAACTCACGAGCCTTTCACTATATTTTCTCCACCCTGTCCAGCTGAGTGATAGAGCAGCTTTGGTGGGCACCTGGCCTCCAGCCAGGGTCAACCCACCACAAACTGCTATAAACAAAATCAGATTTAAAAACACCGTTGAAATGGTTGACTGTTACAGGGGGCATGCTAAAAGCAAAGGGCCTGTAACTGAGTGCCAGCAGCTCCAGGGAGGACAAGATTAGGAGGCAAAGATCCCCAAACAAGGAACTGTCATGATAGGAAACACTGTAAGAGATATTTCTCTATATTTTAAAAGTAGTAGACTTCATATCATTATAGTGTGAAACCAGGTCGTTAATCCGTGTACTGTTTATCTAAGTAGCTAAGCTTGATCATCATATACCTTAGGAGAATTTCAGCTTCCTATTTGAAATTTTAAGACATACACATTTAAAATGTAACCTAAAATCCTTTTAATTTGAATGTGTCACCAACAATAGAGTCACAGGAGCAAGCAGACATTGTATGCGGCTACAATGCTGCAAGCATGACCACACCTTACTGCTTGCCCAAAACAGGCAACATTTTTCCAGCTACTACTCCTCCTGACGCAGGGATACATAGGGGATAATTGGGGAAATGGAGAAACACATAACTAACACACATGTTCATATTGAAAGGTGGTACAAATAAACCGAAGAGGTATACCCAGTGGGCATCAACCATCTTAACCAGAACACTTGAAGAAATCATGGATCTAGTCCTAGACTACCAAAACTAAGAAAATAAATGAAAATACGGGAGACATTCCTCCTCAACGTGCACCCATAACAAATGCTCTAGTGAATTCTTAACTGTGTTCTTGCTCTGGAAAACACTTCTCTAATAGCAATAGCTTGGCTTGAGTCACCTGGCTAGGACTGCCTGTCTCTCACAGGCAAGTGTTCTGTAGCTGTGAATTCCCCTCTTCCGCCTGTTTGGGATCTGACACTGTGGTAGCTGATTAAACACACATAAATCATCCAGATCACTGTTCCCCCTCATAAATCCTGTTTTGTCACCCATGTCTTGCTGTGTACTTGGATCTTAGTCTCCTGCTTCAAGTCATACAGGCAGTCTGAATCAGGATCCAACGGGACAGAAGTTCAAAGCCATCTTTCCTTTTTCTGGTATGCACAGAAAATACAAGCAAGAGTGGTGGCAAGCATGCAACATCAGATTTGCCATCAAGTATGGGAGGCAAACACTGGACAGTGGATCAAAAAGAACTGTCCCACTGAATAACATATGGTTGCCAGAAAATGCTGTTTCAAATACTTCTCCCAATTTACAACTTATTTTGTGTGACAGACTTAGCTTAGTTTTCCCCATTTATAAATAAATTTATATTCAACTGTCTGTGACAACAACGTTAATCTTTCAAATCATTCTACAGATTATATCTTTATATAACAAGCTGGAGAAAAATGTCCACAGCTCTTTAACCATCCCAAATATACAGCACTAGCATTCTGGCAACCTGATGCTCTTAAGAACCTCAAACAGGGAAAACCCTCAAGAATCCAGTGGGAGCTATAAAAGTTTGGGCATCATTTTGAATTCAAACCATATGATCAGTAAAATCCATGCTTGCTTCTACAGCTAAGAAATTTTTCTGGAAATATATTTGGATCATTTGTTCTTACTGCCAGCCATTGTTTTGGAAACCTTCCTAAAGGAACAAGTGATTGCTTTTTAGGTTTTTAGAGCTTCCAAAATCCTATTTGACTATTTTCTTTGTTCATGTGGGCCTGGAACTGAAAAAGCCTTAGAAACCATCAGAAGTGGTTGCTGGGACCCATTCCTAAGAAGGAGCAAAACCAAAATGATAGCAACGTTGGCACGCTCTCCCTTGCCTCGTGCGTCACGCATCCGCTCCGCCAGCCAGAACCATTTATAGTGCACCAGGACGATGTGGAAATCATCTCCTTCCTCCCCACTCCAAACACTGTAAGCTGGTTCGTTTCCATATAGGCCACTGCTTAAATCAGATTTAAAGCATGATGGCCACTGCTGTAACCTCTTTGGGCCAGGGCTTTCATGAAAAGATGCCTTCCCACCTTCCCTCCTGACAGCTCTTATGGCCTGGATGCCTTCTCTTCCTGCTCTCCCCCAAGATATCTTTTAAGTTCATTTCATACAGCAACTAAACTGCTGCAGTGAGGTCACACATCCATCCTAGCACCCCTTCCAGTATGATTTTAACCTGCTGGTTAAATTCAATCAAATTTGACCGAGGCAGATAGAGTTCTCCACAGTAATTGCTGCCTATGTGTTCTGTGGAAAAAGGTGGCCAAGATGAGAAACCCTCCAGCAAGCACCGCAGCCACTCTGCAGCAGATGCTCCTACTCACGCTGCCTGCGTACCAGCCTGATGTGCTGCAGCTGCACAGGACAGAAAGCTGTCCAAGGTGTACTCAGCTCTAGCCACCGCTACAATGCAAAAACCTTCCCCGAAGAGGCATCATTAAGTTACAGATAACTTTCTCTCTCTGTCCTGAATTGGACCAGCAAGTCTGAGACAGGACATTCTTCACAGGAAGAGATTTTCTAAAGAACTTGATAGAAACTGTCAGCATCTCTGCTTTCCATATGAATGACCCTATTTAAATTTATTTTTTTTCCTCCCTCCAGGCAGCCATTGTTTTTATTTTATCTACAGAAAGCATTTACTTAGGAGAATTTTTCATAGCCATTTTCTGTTTCCAAACCAATCATTGCCCTGATAAGCTCAGTACATATCCAAACCAGGCATGGGAGTAGGGGAGATGGCAGCATTTAGCACCCACCCTAGTACCTCCTTCATTCGTGTTCTCCTTAAGGAACTATAATTCTATGGAAGTTTTCCATGTTGTTATTCCCTGGCAAGACCACAACGCTATAGTGTCTGCAGTGCAGCCCTTCTTTGTACCAGTGCTTCTAACAGCCCTCTGCTTGCTCTTCCCTTCTCCATGGTGTTCATTTCCATGGTCTTCCTACCCCAGAAGTGGTGAGGAGAATGGGCTGGAGATGGCTCATCATTTCCCTCCTTCTTCCCTCAGCCAACAGCACTGCTACGTGTGTGGACTTCACAGGCCTTGGGAATAGCAAAGCTTAGGAGCAGAGCAGTGCTGAATTAGGAAGGTCTTGTGGTTGGTGGTGCTAGAAGTTGTTGCTTGTAAGCAGAGAAGCAAAACCAGATTCTCTGTCCACAGTCAGGCACTATTTACATAAAGGGCTTCTCTTAGGCAAAAAGGGAATTAAATCAAAAGCTTTTGTGGTACGCTAACATAAACAATTGCTACAAGAAAAAGATGGTCTGATTTTTTAACTTCATTTTTCATCAGCTTGGTTGCATCACACTCTGTAGCGAGGACTACATGCTCTTTAAATTGAAGTCTTAGAAGTCCATCCTACTGAAACATTAAGTTGAAAACACTTCTAAACATACCCTGTCTCACTTTTTGTGCATTTTCAAAATGCTGGTAAAGTATTAATATTGATGGTCACTAGCGAACTAGTTTTCTTCTACTTCAACAGCTGATTGAATTAACTCTCAGATGTCTCAGGGCTGTAAAATGAAAAGGCTGTGAAATAATTAAATGTAAGTTACCATAGTTGTAATGATTCATTTCTTCTTGTTGCAAAAATATTTGCATTTTATTTTGGATTTAGATATTTATTCGAATGTACTTCACAGAACAATGTTGTCAGGAACTGGGCTTGATCATAACTTTGACTTTTCCAGTGCACATGTATAGAGTCTTGTAACAGAAATAAAGTGGCTGGTATGAGTCAAGTATAAACGGAAATATATGCACTACTGGAAGCAGCAGCAAAACAAAGGTGAAAACAGTGGCACACACGATTACAAAGGACAAAATTGACTGCAGGAAACTAAAAATGTCTTGTTTACATGAAGACGAATAGGCCTGAGCCCCAGCAAAGGCCATAGTACAGCCAACTCTTGGACCAGGACTCTGCACAGCAGAAGAGCAACAACAGCAATTTGCTATTACAGCATATCACATATGCCACTCCTTCCCCTATGGGCACAACAAGAAGTCATGTTACAGTCCGAAGAAATTCAACATGAGGACACACAGACAAATGGACAGCAGAACTGCCTAAAGCTTATGGAGGCTGAAGTAAGCAAAACCCTGAGGCAAAACAACTATGCCAGCATAGCTGTTGGATCCTTAAGGCAAAAAAGACCTGTATAAAACCAATTGTATCACCACTCATCACCAGGAGCCCAGAAAAAGCACTGAGGACCTGACAGCCAGAGCCCTTTTGCCTTTAGTGTCGCACATGAGCAATCCTGGCCAGACCACACAAACACATACAACCTGACGCTTTGAGTATGCAGGTGTGAGACTGAGTAAAATCAACTTGTTTAGAGATTTGGTAACATAAAAACACCTCTCTCTTCTGTGAGGTCTTGCACCGAGTGCTGTCAAGTTGATTTCCTATGGTAGACTGCATCAAGTTGCCTCCTCTCCACTGTGAAACAGTCCCCTTCGCAGGAAGGTGGCTGGATGACACAGTACTGAGATACAGTATAATGCACATAATACAAATAAATTATACTTTTGGAATTTCACAAAGTCAGACATGACCCAAACTCTTACACTCAATTCCTGGCATACACAAACATCAGCACCAGCAGACTACATCACTGCCATGAAAAAACATACCATGCAAACTTCAGCAAACACAGAACTGTGGGGGCTTGGCTAATCCTCAAGTTAAATCTGAGGAGGAAGAAAACTATATCGTAAATTTTGGTAGTTTTCCTCCTCAAAAAAAAGTTCCATGTAGATTTAAATTAAACAGCAAATTGAATTACTGTGACCTTTCTTCATGAATTTGCATTGGTTCATTTGTTACTTAATTCTGACCCCAGTCAAAAGTTAAAAGTAAAACTCCGGGAACCTGAAAATGTAATTCTAGCTCTTCTAGCTATTCTACGGCTTTTTCCAGTGTTACCACTTAGCTGATTTAACTGTGACTTACACCAAAGAACAATCTCAAATTACTTTCAGTCGCATATTCATTTAAAAGAGAGGAGTGCAGATTTGAGACAGATGATCCGAGAGGTTTTTTTTTTCTTTTCTACCTCTTCAGTTCTTCTTTAGAGACTTGGCACGGTGACACTTTTGGCTGAAGGAGGGAAAGGTACTGAACAGATGTATTGGTCAAGTGTCTGAGCAGGCTAAATCAGAAAAACAGAGAACCAAGAAAGAAATCCATCTCAGCTGGAAATAGTGAGTAGACTTATTCCTTGTGAATTTTTAGCAGTAGCTAAAGGTGTGTGTAAAGTCCTGCCCTCCCAAATATAGAGTCGTCCTTAGTAAGCTCTTCAAACTTACTTTTTAAATTTAATTAAATGGTTTTACACTAAAACATAAAAGTAACTGCTGCTATTAAAAAAAAAAGAGCATATAAAATATATTATACTGTACGATAAGTCACCCTACACAGCTTAAATCATTTGAATCTGGTTTCAGATGGGTGTTTCCTGGTCACTTCATAACTGCAATCTTTAAATGTGTGTTCAAAAGTTTATGATTATTACTGTCTGTTTTAGATTGTCACGAATTTTACTTTGTCAAGAAAAGCATCAGAAAGCCACAGTTCTGAGGTTTCCTCTATGTTGGCATGCACCTGTACACTTTACAAATAAGATTTTTAACGTTCTCAATTTTGACAAAAGTTATCAAAAAGAAGTCAGTACAGCAGCACTTGAACAGTGGCCAACAATAGAAACATAGGATAGTTTGGGTTGGAAGGGACCTTTAAAGGTCATCTAATCCACCCCCCCTGCAATAAGCAGGGATGTCTTCAACTGGAGCAGGTTGCTCAGAGCCCCGTCCAACCTGACCTGGAATGTTTCCAGGGATGGGGCATCTACCACCTCTCTGGGCAACCTGGGCCAGGGTTTCACCACCCTCACTGTGAAAAACTTCTTCCTTACACCTAGTCTGAACCTACCCTCTTTTAGTTTAAAACCACTACCCCTTGTCCGATCGCAGCAGGCCCTGCTAAAAAGTCTGTCCCCATCTTTCTTAGAGGACCCCTTGAAGTACTGGAAGGCTGCAAGAAGCCTGCTCTTCTCCAGGCTCAACAACCCCAACTCTCTCAGCCTGTCCTCACAGGAGAGGTGTTCCATTCCTCTGATCATTTTTGTGGCCACCTCTGGATCTGCTCCAACAGGTCCACGCCTTTCCTGTGCTGAGGGCTCCAGAGCTGGACACAGAACTCCAAGTGGGGTCTCACGAGAGCAGAGGGGCAGAATCACCTCCCTCGACCTGTTGGCCACGCTGCTTTGGATGCAGCCCAGGAGACGGTTGGCCTTCTGGGCTGCAAGCGCCCATTGCCAGCTCATGTCCAGCTTTCCAGCCACCAGTATCCCCAAGTCCTTCTGGGCAGGGCTGCTCTTAACCCCTTCAACCCCCCAGCCTGTACTGATACTGGGGGTTGCCCCGACCCAGGTGCAGGACCCTGCACTTGGCCTTGTTGAACCTCATGAGGTTCACATGGGCCCATGCCTTGAGCTTTTCCAGGTTCTACTGGATGGCATCCTGTCCCTCAGGCATGTCAACCGTACCACTCAGCTTGGTGTCATCTGCAAACTTTCTGAGGGTGCACTCGATCCCACTATGTCATTGATGAAGATATTAAAGAGTACTGGTCCCAGTACAGACCCCTGAGGGACACCGCTCGTCACCAATCTCCATCTGGACATTGAGCACTACCCTCTAGCATAGGGCTGCCACAGGGAAGCCCTCTATAGGTCTTCTAGGATGAAAGATACTATGGTTTATATATCACCATTCATAATTACTGTGATTAGTAGAACCATCTATTCCAAGAAGCCTGGATTCCTAAACCTTGACAGGAAATGTTTCTCTGGGCAAGTTCTCAGGTTTCTGTATTAAAATGAGAGCTGTACTTGGAAAAGGTAAAGGTTCCCATTCGGCTGCCCAAATCAGATTTGCATTGACTGTGTGTGCTTTAAGGTGGCATTTGGTTTATACAGGCTTCATCTTATTTTCCTGAGAATGAACCTTCATATATTCACAGCCCAGATGCTAATTTTCTCCACTTTCTAAAAAGGGGGGAAGATTTGCATTACAGCAACAAAAATAAAAAGAGATCCTTGGCTGATAATTCTACACCAGGAAGTTTCATAATAATTTTTCAATTTCAGTTATTTAACTGCATCTAATAGCATTTAAAAATACTACTTCAATAAAGGCTAATTTATTGAGGTATTTACTTAAAAATATGAGAATTCCAGCTTGGGTCAACAGAATTGTTTCTTTGCTTTAACTTAAGTGCATGCTTTGATGCCTTACTGAATCAGGCCTAAGTGATTTATAGCAAATGCAATGCCTTTTTGGAAAAAGATACTGCATCTTTTGCCAGATTCTAAAGATTGCTAAGTGGCTTTAGGAGGTTAAAACAAGATGCCTGCATTTGCTTACATATTTAATTATATTTGTATGAGTTTATAGACATTTTGCCTAAAATAAAAGATACAATTGGATAGCCAAATTAGTACAAAGCCTGGGGCAGCACATCTGTTCTTTTTCCCTGCTATTTAAGCTATAATGAACAGATGGAAATCTCACTTCCACCACTGACAGCCTTCAGCTTGACTGTTAAAAGGCAAAAAAGTAATGACTTTTCAGAAACGTCAAAGGGAGACTGGTAACAGGAATACCTAAAGTATTTCCAACAGATTAAATACAAATCTTTGTACTGTTTGATCATTTATGAAACATACCTCTCCCTCCCCAAGTTCTTGATGATGTTTTTAAGGCATTAAAATACCTTATGTACCTGCAACACAAATTACACTTGAGAAAAGAAGCACATTGGAGGCTAGACCAAAGAAATCAAGAACGTAGAATTAAAGGAAGGAGGAGCTTACTGTTTTCAAAGCTTTATTTAGACAGCATGCTGTTTGGCTTGAGAAACTGTGAATATGACAACTGAATATCACAGAATAACAGAATGGTTGAGGCTGGCAGGCACCTCTGGAGATCATCCCTTCCGCTTCCTGCCTCAAGCAGGGTCAGCTAAAGCAGGCTGTGCTACGTCCAGATGGCTTTTGGATATCTTCAGGGATGGAGACTCCACAACCTCTCTGGGCAACCTATGCCTATGCTCTGTCACCCTCACAGTAAAAAGGTTTTTTTTCTTAAGCTTAAACTTCTCTTACATTTAAGCACAATGTTTGTTTCTATTTTCTCTTGTCCTGTCACTGGGCACCACTTATAAACAGCCTGGCTCTGTTTTCTCTACACCTTCCTTTCCAATATTGGTACACAGTGATGAGATCCCTCTGAGCTGCTGCTTCTCTGGGCTAAACAGCCCCGGCTCTCAGTCTCTCCTCACAGGAGAGATCCTCCCGTCCATCACCTTAATGGTCCTTCACTAGTCACTCTCCACTCTCTCTCTCCTGTACTGGGGAGGCCAGAATTGGATACTGCACTCCAGTGCTCCAGTGAATATGGATGATAAAAGCTAACTAACCATATAATGTGTAGAACATTAATTATTTGACGTAATACAAAGACCTATTTCTTCTCCAATGAGGCAAGACAAATTTTGAAGTGTGGAAAATACTTTATATGTAAATTAGGAGACTTAATGAAAATGTGGGTAGGACAGGATTTAGATTTCTGAGTGACAAACCCACTTCCATTTACATTAATGTCTTTAGAACTAGATCTAGGTGATCCATACTATAATTACGAAGAAAGCCCTTTATTGTACACAAAATCAGTAACTCCATTACACTTAGACTTGATGCTGGCCTTTACTCAACATCACTAACTGAAGGGGGGAAAAGGTGGTATCTTCTGCATACATATAAGCCAGAACAATTACATTTCTAAAGCATTCTTCAGCTTTCCACCCTTCTGGATTACTACTTCTTCACTGGCTCTCTATACACTGCACTAACTGTAAGGGATTGAGTTGCTTTTAAATCTTGTGGATGCCTTGAGTTGGAGGTACCTGACATGCCATGGGGTTGGATCTGAAGAACAGACTTCCTTCTTCCACAATGGTTCCACAGCAAACACAGCATGCTATACTGCCTTTTCACTGTAATCTCAATTATGTCTGAAACCTTGAACTGGAACCCCCTGTACTTCACAATGGAGCTATTATTCCAGTGTGTAGAAAAGATTCACCTTTATTACATTTATTCCAGGATCAACTTCAAAGGAGAATTGCCAGGACCAGACAAAATCCTGGGACTTCAGGAATGGTATTTGAGAAGCCACTTGGGACTACATACTCTCATGGTACTTGATGATAAAGAAACTGGTTCTTTAAGTCCCTCCTCTTATTTTCCCAAGATTGAGAGAAAGTGTTTTGCAAGAGAATTTTTTGATAGGTTTTACAATTACTGATTTTAATTTCAAATTTCTACAGTTAAAAACATGAAACATTGCAGTCTACTTTGGACACATCAGACATTTTTTCCAAAATAGCTCATAGCATTAATGATCACCATTTACCTATGTGAAAATTATTCCATGCCCCTAACTGCCTAGCATGGTATATTCCTTAACTCAGTCTTTATTTTCCTTAAGCATTTCTTGGAGGGAAGGGAAGCATATAGCAGAAATTTATCTCAAGCATCCAGGAAGGACAGCTAGGACTTCTGAGTGCCTCAGCAACCACTGAATTCTGTAATGTGGCCCACTCCAGCCATTGGTAGCCAATATATTCTAGCACTGATAACTTGTGCTAGAAACTGTTTTTAGCATGCAGCCATTTCAAAACTAGAGAAGTAAAAAAAGCTCAAAAGTAATTTGGAATCCCTGCAGCCATTTCAAAACTAGAGAAGTAAAAAAAGCTCAAAATTAATTTGGAATCCCTTCAGTCAAAATCAATACTGCCAACTCATGAAAAGAGGATCAGGCATATGAAATAATTTTCCTAGATGACTAAACGCATGGGTTGAGATCTAAGTGACATTTCAGTAGGAGAAGATGGAGACAAGGCTTGAAAGGAAGTGTCACATCTCATCTTAAGCACACGGGGACAGAATTGCATCTTATGCCTGGGGTGTGTACCATAGTCTTAGGCATGTGGAATAAACGCCCTTTGAACCATACACAGGGAGAGAAAATCAGCAGTGATGTGAACTCAGAAATCAGCAGTGATGTGGTGAATGGCGTTAAATATGGCTGGCGGCCGGTCACAAGCGG
>NW_010520130.1:0-347 GCF_000687285.1 Phaethon lepturus
AAGCCAGCACCAGCGGGGAGGATCGCTCCTACCCCGGCTCCCGGGAGCGTTCGGGCTCATCCTGCTCCGAGCTTTCCAACAAAAGCCATGTGAGAAAAAAAGCCAGGCCAAGAGAAACTCTCCCTCCAATTATTTCTGCATGGAGGGAGGCCATGAGAGAGCAGGGCAGGGCCCTCCCAACACTCCCAACCTCTGGCATTTCCCAGCTCAGCTGCCCGTTTGCATTTCAGCTCGCTTCCCCCTCGGATCCTGGCGCCGGGGCGTGGGATGGTCCTGAACCGCCCCGGCTCGCCCACGCCGCGCCGACCCTCTCCCTGCCAGCACGGCTGGCGGCCCCGGGGCTGCCC
>NW_010520130.1:383-3127 GCF_000687285.1 Phaethon lepturus
TTTCCGATCACCGTCAAGCTGGGGTTTCGTGCCCGAAGGAGACTGTCAGTCCCTACCACGCGGCTCGATTTTGTATTACAAATGTCACATCCCGTTACGCCGACGTCGTCGTGCCACTGAATGAAAGCTTGGCGCGTCCACGTCGTGTTCTCTCCATCAGGAAAGGAATGAGGAGAAATAGAAAAATACAGAGAAGGAGTTCGTGGAAGAAAAGCCCACCAAGGTGGGGACGTCTCCTCCGGCCGGGGAGGTCCCTGTGCTGCCGGGAGGGGAAGGGCACGGTGGGGAAGGGTCTCACACCGCGCTGCCCTGCCTGCTTGCGGCTGACCAGGTAGATCGGGAGGGAAGCCGGGAAATTGAGGATTACCCACGCCTTGGCACAGGCCCCTGCTTTTGGCTGCCCAGCGCCCGGGATGCAGCTCCCTGCACCCCTCCTGTCGCTCCCCGGCATGTCCCAGGGGTGCCTGTGCCCTCTCCTGCTTCACCTCCGCGCGCTCACGGTCACCCTGCTGCGGAGAGGAGACCGAGGGCTGCACCCCCGCGGCCACAGAAAAACCCACACTGAAGCCCCGGAGAGCACCCAGAGCCGGTGTGGGATCCCATCGCGCCCCAAACCCGGAGAAACCTCCCCTTCCCGCTGGAACCAGACCAGCTTTCCCAAACCCAGACGTTATCCTCAGCCTCCCGCTCTCTGGTGCTTCCCCGTAGCTCCGGTTCCCGGATCCTCGGGATGACTCAGGGTCCTCAGAGCCAGTTTGGCTGCCCTGGCACAGCTAGAGACGCAGCACGGGCGACCCCGGACCCCAGGCAGAAATGATCCCCAGCACCTCACCGCCACCGAAACACGGGTACCCCAACGCCTCCAGCCGAACTTTCCGCCCGGCTCTTAATTGCCCAGCGCTTTGCTTTTCGTGCGTGCAAATGAGAGGAGATTAACCCGCTGCTCGAGAGCCTCCTGCTCCTCTCCGCAGGCTCCGGCCATGCACGGTCCAGCACCGTGTCCCTGGGGACCTGCCGAGCTACCTACCCCGGGGCAATTGCCCCAGCCCCAGCCGCTGCTCCCCTGTCATCCATAGCCCATTATTTTTATTTCCTTTGATTCTCGCAGAGTTTCACCATTCCGGGTGATATTTGGTTTGTTTGCTGTCAGTCTGAGCGTGAAAGTTCGATAAACTACATCCCGGCGCAGAAAGAGGGGAAAAAGTGCATTTCTTTCTGCAAGAAACCTCTCTTTAGGGCAGATCCAGAACCTCAGCGGGTGGCGAGGAAAAGCTAAACCAGGCGAATTGGTACCCCACAGCCGCTGGGGTCGCGGGCTAATGCTGCTACAAGCACCGAAAACGGGTGCTTTTAATATCAGCACCGTGCCAGGACACCATTTCTCAGCAGGCAGTGACCGCCAGATGGATGGTGCTGCCCAAGCCTCATCCGAAAAAATGAAGCGGGGCTCGTTAGAGCCCCTGGGAAAGCTCCCTGCGAGTCCCCGAGGGTCCCCAAGGGGCGGAAGCAGCTCGAGGGGTCCCGTTGCCACCCCCGGGTCCCCGACGGAGGCACCGCTCTGCCCAGGTGGGAGCAGGACCCGGTGGCCACGCTGGGATGTCGCTGCTCCGACGCGGCTCCGAAGAGCCTCTCCTCCGGCTTTCGGGGGCCAGCATCGCCGACGATTTACCCCGATTGCTTTTAGGATTATTAGGTAGCGATTACAGCTTCGTGGTGTGGCCCAGCTTTTTCTTCAAGATGGCTATAAATGGGGAAGGTTACCATAAAAATATATTAAAGTATAAATATCAGGCACGGTTGTAATTTAAATTAATGCTTGTCTGATACACCCTAATGCCCCAGGGAAGGACGTGCTATAGGGTTATTAAGTAAGCAAAATAAACATAAATCACCTCGGTGTTTGGCTTTTTGCAAGATTTTTTAATCTAGGAGCATGAAAGCAGCAGAGACAAAATGCTGCACTTAATAACCCGAACCCGTCCAGCATCCGCACGCTGCAGAGACCTTCGCCGGGCTCCTGCCTCCCTCCTGCAAGCCCGAGGACGGCGTTCCCAGCGCCAGAACATCCCGTTTCAAAAGAGGGAGGCTCTGCTGGGTGGATTTCCAGCGAGCGACAGATCCCTGCCTGGCTTAGGCGTTGCTGGCACACACGCTCTGCCTATCTGCACCTTTCCTTCCCGATCTAGGTGAGGGGTCCAAGCCGGCGGGGCGGAGGCCGTGATGACACTCGGACGGTTTTGAAACTCCAGCCAAAACACTTCTGTTGAAAAAGGAGGTTTTGTTTTCGGGTTGTGGTTTGGGTTTGGTTTTTTTGGGGTGTTTTGTTGTTTTGTTTTGTTTTTTTTTTTTAAAACGCCCGCGATATTATAGAGGCAGAGGGTAGGGCTGGGACGGGGGGAATGGGATGCAGGATGCTGGGCCAGATGTGCTGCCCCAGATGTGCAGCCGAGCTGCTGCACGAGGGCACGCGAGGTGTGGCTTTGCCGGGACAATCTCAGCGTGGGAATAAGCGACGGATTTGGGAGCCGAGGTTGGCTGGCTTGCCAAGAAACCGTGTGGAAGAGTTCTCCCGCTACCCCTTCTCTCCTGGATCCCTGGCAGAAAAGCATCAGGGTTCGTTTAGGCAAGAAAATTGCGCCGACTGAATAAAAGGATTATTTAAATCAGCTTATGGCAAGGGCTGTACAGGCTCCGATCGCTGTCTACACCGGCTCTGCCTTGCGTTCGTTCGCAGTGCCTGAGAC
>NW_010520131.1:0-696 GCF_000687285.1 Phaethon lepturus
ATGGAGCCCATCCCCCTGCAGACCCTCGATAGCAGCCCTCGGATCCCGGGCCGTGCCAAGGGACCTCGCTTGGCTACACGGCGGCGTGAGGCTGCTCCCTCCGCGTGGGCCAGAGGAATCGCTTGCGAGGGCGATTTTCCTCCACGCTGGACAAGGATGGGCTCACCGGCCTTTCCGCACTCGCACGCCTTTACTCCCCATGCTTCCGTTGCACCCTTTGGGCCATGACAGCGAGCTGCGCATGTCACTCTGCCTGCTTGCCCTCGCTCCCCATCACCGTGATGGCTTAGCCGAGGACAGGGAGGAATTCCCCCACCCAAAGCGAACGAACCGCCGGCTTGGCCCCGAGCAGGGCAACGGTATCGCTTTGGGATGCCGGCATTGGCACGCGCCCGATAGCGCCTCCCCTCGCCCCTGCACCGAAGAGGGATGGCAAGACGCAAACCGGCCGGTACGCGTCACCCACCTCTCATGTCTGACATCCTGGCTCTGGTTGCCACAAGCTCTTCGCTTAACCTGGCAATGACGGCCTCCTTGTGCAGGAGCGCGCTCTGCACCGCTGCCAGCTCATCCCTGAATACACCCAAGAAAGACACTTGCAAATCTCACGGTTCACGTCAATGACTCGTTTCGCCGAGCCTGCGCTTTCTCGAGCCGCGCCTCGCGGTGACTGCGCACACATTAGGTTTCAGCTGC
>NW_010520131.1:747-1038 GCF_000687285.1 Phaethon lepturus
GCCGGGCAGGCCGGCGCGCCGCCCGCCCGCCGGTCACCATTGCTTTGACGCTATATGTGCTTAAGACCGTCGCAGCTTAACGAAAGGACTCTCTTCATCGGCACCGACAAAAAAGGCCTCAGGGCGAGCGCCAGTCGGCCCCTCAGCCTTCCCGAAGCTCTCTGAGCGATAGCTGCCCTGCTCCCAGCCCGTCCGGCCCAGACCGCCATCGGCGCGTGCCGCTTACCTCAGGCGACCGTGCAACTCTGCGGCGGTCGAAACCTCCGGCCAAGCTCCCCGCAACAACTCGCC
>NW_010520131.1:1152-1560 GCF_000687285.1 Phaethon lepturus
CCCCCGGCCAACCTCCCCGCAACACCTCGCCGGCATCACACCGCGATCCTACAGGATAACGCAACGACAAAGGCCGATTAGGTCTTCGTAACGCATACGCGTTTGGTCCGCTTGCTGCTGCTACCTATGCCCTTTGCTTCACGGCAGCTTGGCAGACTGAGGACTGGCGCTTTTGGAGACCCGTGTGCCTTGGGCTCCCGCAGCGTGGAGACGGTTCCTTTCGTCCTTCCTGGCTCAGGAGCACTTATGCCTGGGTGCAGCCCAAAACACACCGGCTCTCATCGCTGCAGAGGACAAAGAGCCCTCGCTCCCGGGGGAAAGCCCCGCCTATGACTGTGGCACAGCCCAGAGCCAGCGAACGATGTACCGCTCCTCCCTGCGAAGCCGCTTCTTCGGGGGTCCACGGGC
>NW_010520131.1:1698-4276 GCF_000687285.1 Phaethon lepturus
GTCATGTTAACGGAGAGGGCTCCCTGCACAGACACGCCCTGCACAAGCCTTCGCTACCTTCCATCTGCTCCACGAGCGCCACGTTTTCCTCCTCCGGCGCCCGCTGCTGCTCCTGCGCCTCCAGCAACCTCTCCTCTAAAGCCACGATTGTCAGCGAATGCTGCTTGCTTTGCTCTTTATATTCCCCTATTTCTTCCTGCAGTTGCCGCCGCTGAAACTCCTTCTCCTCCTGAAGGGCCTGGAGCCACTCATCACCCGCGAGTACCCGCGTCTAGGAAACAAAGGCGCGTTGTGGCGGTTGCGAGTGTTGCATGCCTTTTCCTTGGGGATCGGCAGCGTTTCTCCTGGCTGCCTGTCGGACGGACGGAGGGAAGGGCAGGATTTCGGGGAGCGGGGAAAGAGGCGGCCGCAGTGCCCTGCCCCCTCGTCGGCGGGGACCGGGGAAGCCTTCTTCACCCAGACCGTGCCTGTGCCATGTCCTCTGCCCTCACGCAAAGGTCGTCGGAGCTACCTCTCGCGCCGCGGCTTCCTCCAGCTCGAGCAGCGCTTCTCGCAGCTTGCGGTCTGCAGCCTCCTGCTCCTTCGACCTCCTTTCAAGCGCCTACGCCAGGAAGTTAGCAGCAACCAGGAGGTTAACAAGCTCGTGAGAAACCATCTTCGGCTCCGCACATCCGCGGCTCCGCGCGCTCGGGTCGGGAGAGCACCCCGGTGCGCCGACGGCCCCTGACCGAACGGGCCACCGTCCTTCAGAGCACTTCCAAACATCACCATTCCCAGCGTGGGTGCCTCTACTTTGCCTCCCACCCACGCCACCAACCTCTGTCACACTTCTCAGGTGGCTCTCCAGGTCCCGGATCTTCTGCTGTTCTTCCTCCACGCATCGCTTGCGCTTGTCCTTCTCCTGGGCAACAGCGCTCTCCAGAACCTGTGAATCGACAGCCCGCCGCTTCCGTATGGAAAATCGTCACGCCGCTCGGCAAAAGACCTTGACCGCCGTGAGGAAGGCGCCCAGGAGGGTCACCGCCCTGCAGCAGGGGCACGTTATGGGCAAACACCTTGGCGGGACACGAGGCGACTTGGGAATGCTTTGGCGGAGACACCAAGGAGGAGCCGCTGAGCTGCTCCTGACCCGCCTCCTTAGAAAACCTGATCCCGGGAGACGACTGCTCCCAAAGCGACAGAGATGCAAGCCTGCTAGAAACTTCTCTTGCCAGACCACCACGACACCCCGGCCCCGCCACGACGCGTCCCCATGACGCGGACGTGGCAAAACACCAACTCATGCCGTGACTAATGCTACGTCCCGACGACGCGGGCTCCCCCGGGACAGAGGGTGACCCGGCAAGAACGCGCCAGGCAGCCGCCCCACCCCTGCTCCGCAGGGAATACGCTTTTCCACCCAAAACAGACCTGAACCGAGTTCGGCATGGGGAAGCGAGGGAGAAAAAGGCTCGCAAGGAAGCCCGCCTGCGCTCGCGTTCCACTTAATACAGGCTACGCCACGTCTTACTAAGCCCACTTGTACGGACGACACTCCTTGCTCTCCACTCGCTCCCGGGTGCTGACCGGCAGCAGTGCACCCTGCCGTTACCCAGGGGCTTTCCAATCCCACCGCGGATAATTCAGGGACGGTACAGGGTCCCCCGCCGGTTCCCCGGGCCGCTTCCAATCCCACCGCGGATACTTCAGGGACGGTACAGGAGGACGCCCAGTATCTCGGAACTGCACCCAGACCGTGGGCGGCTAGAGCCTCCTTCCTCTCACTAAGCAATGCTATCGCAGACGCCTGTTTTTCCTGCCCGGCGCTCGTTTTCCGCAAAAACAACCATGCTGCCTTACCTCTTTGTTCTCCTTGTCCTCTTCTGACGTAACGTGCTCAACTCTTACCTGTAGGTCTTGCTTGTGTTTCACTTCCAGCTCCTTCACGCGCTCCCGCAGCAAAGCCGCCTGCGACTCCCGGAGCCGCTCCAGTTCGTCCTACAGGGAAACAGCGGAGACCAAGGAGTTCAAAGAACTGCAGTAGCAGCAGGGCGAGAAAGACGCATCCCATGTGTGTTCGATAAGAAACCCTTCGAGAAAGAGCTGCGCCCTCCACCCTTGCTGCCTTAAGGATATGAGCACCGACGCGCCGACAGCGGGCTCAGCCTTCTCTGGTCCCCCGCTTCTACTGCGGACCCAGGCACCTCTGCTACCGGACATTCCCAATTCGGGTGTCACGCTGGCTCACCTCAGACTACCATTGCATTTTCCAATAGCGAGATCCCCGGTCAACGCGGTTTATCTGCGTACGCGTTTCCGTACCTGTAACATCCGATTCCTCTGCACGGCGTCCTGGTTGTTTTCCAACAAGCTCTCCAGAGCAGCCAAAAGCCCTGCAAAAGCCCCCGGAGACTTGCTGTATGGGGCGCTCATGCCGCCCACGTGGATGTTTGGCCACCGCTGACCTTCAGCCCTGGCCCTCACCAGGCGGCCGCGGTGAGGAGAAGTGACCGCCCCAAGCTGCCCACGCGGTCACCCCCGCTCTAGTCGGGATGCCTGGAACGCACACGCGACGTGGGTTTCCCATCCGGGCTGGGGC
>NW_010520131.1:4464-4712 GCF_000687285.1 Phaethon lepturus
CGGGGGCCCATAGCCGCCGCGGGAGGTGGCCGCTGCTGCCAAGACATCGCCGTGAGGGAGCTTGGCTGTGCGCGCAGCCCGGCTGCTCGTTCCCGCCAGGAGACTACGTTTGCCTCGTCGCCCACTGCCACCCGTTTTGCCGCGTCACCCCGTCTTCTCTAAGCCCAACGCTTCTGCCAGACCCGAGGACGCCTCGGTGCCACACGGCGCTCCTGGCGCTACGATCGCCGCTCTGCTAGCCACGGCGG
>NW_010520131.1:4858-5499 GCF_000687285.1 Phaethon lepturus
GGCCTCACGCCTGCTCCCGTCCTGGCGCCCCTGCCGCCCCGTGCACGGCAAATCCTGCGCCACGCTCAACGCTGCTGGGAGGCTGATGGTCCCCCTCCCACGCCGCTGCCAGAGCCCTTACTCCTCCGCAGTGATGTGATGCCGTGGCACAGACCAACGCTGTGCTTACCACGCACCCTTCACCTACGCTCGTTTTCAGCAAACTCCACGCAGCGTTTGCTCCGCCGCTCCGCAACAGAGGTTGTGCGGGAAAGGGAAGACCAAGTAATCGCTCCCCTCCAGACAAGGGGTTCAGGTCTCGGCCAGCGCCGCGGCCACACGCCCAGCCCCGCGGCCACAATCGTGGCCAACAAACGGTCCCTCAATGCCACCCCGGGAAAACCCTCTTTGAGCCACCATGGCGTTGCCAGCTCAGGTCCAGCACATGCAGATGTCGCTTCCCACACACAACCCACTGCCTCCCCACCCCCGGAGTCCTACATGTGGCACCAGCTACGCGGTGGTCGGACGTGGTCGCAGAGGCAGGGGACAGGAGCGTGCACACTGCCCATGCACACCGACGCCGGAGGGCAGCCGCGCTCTGCGAGCGTCACAGGACAAAGATGAACAGCAAAGGCCCCGGCTCCTTGACGGCCACCACG
>NW_010520131.1:5723-6064 GCF_000687285.1 Phaethon lepturus
CTCTCCCTCCCCTACTATTTCTTTGTTGCCCAAGCCGCCCGAGGCTGGCACCGATGCGGGATCTGGCCTCCCTGAGCGGTGGCTCGTGCTGGCCTTTCTCCTCTAGGGCTGACTAGCTACAACATCCCACCTGGAGCGGCTTTTTTCCCAGCGGCACACGCACCTTGGCCGGAGGCATGGGTGTCCATCCCCGCGCTGGTCAGGAGCCGCTCTGCACCCTCCAGCCACGACAGGGGCACACGTGCCATTTCCACCATCGCCGCCCCGACGGCCGAGATGGCGGGGTCCAGGCATGCCGCCTCCAGCCGTGTCAGCTCCTCGCGTAGGCTGTGCCTGCCTTG
>NW_010520131.1:6305-7054 GCF_000687285.1 Phaethon lepturus
CGGCCCCTAACGCGACATTTCGCGGCTCCCTGAGCACCTCGGAGCGACGCTTTCTCGCAGCGTTCCGGAGCTGTGCCCGAGCATTGGGCAACGGCTTAAACTCTGCACCAGTTAAGGCCCGGCTCCAGGCTGGGCCCGGTTACGACCCCGTGAACGCTTCCGTGGGACACGTCACGTCGCGTTTCTTTCTGGCCGACCCGTTTTGGTTGCCACGCTCGCCTCTTGCCGATGGGGAGAGCTTGCGCTCATCAGCACTGATGCACGAGCGTACCTTTTCTCTGACCGATCCTTCGGCTGCCAACGTGCCCTGTGCCGCTTACCTCCCGGCAGCCAGTTGGTCAATGGCGTTGAAAGGACTGACCTGGAGCTCGCGCAGGGATTTCTCAAAGACCTCGACGTTTGCGGACGCCTCTCTTTCCTTGGAGAGCTGGCAGCTTAGCTCCTCCTGCAGACACTTCTCTCTCTCGCGACTTTGCCGGTTTTCTTCCGAGATCTGCCTGACCTTCTCTATCACCTGGCAAAAGCACGCAAAGGAGGAGAAGAATCAGGCATCACGTTCACACCTTTTTTCTGCTGAGGGACCCGAGATTGTCTCAGTGAGCGGTGACCGAGACCTGCTGCAAACTGGCAGCCACGCCAGGCTCCGGGGCCTCAGGTTCCGCCCGAGCTTCGGGGGCCAAACATGATCATGTCTCCTTCGCATCACGGCAGTGGCATCATTAATCCCAGCACGGCTGCCGCCTCGCAGC
>NW_010520132.1:0-306 GCF_000687285.1 Phaethon lepturus
CGAGCCCAGCACCAGGGCCATGCAGCCCCTGCCTGTGGGAGGCTTGGGGCAGCCCAGGGACGACAGCACAGACCCCACCCGCTAGGTCCCCACTCACCTTGGTAGAGGAAGACATTGCGCGCGTCGAGGGGGACACCGGTGAAGACGTTGTCAATGGCACGGGGGTAGCCCTTGTCCACCCTCTGGACCTTCACGTCCAGCCTGGCGGGAGAGCAGAGCCGTGCTGAGGGCTGCCAGGAGTCCTCTGTCCCAGCTCCTTGCGGGGGGAGCTGGTGGGTGCCGCTCTGAATGGCCAGACACACACCC
>NW_010520132.1:376-6211 GCF_000687285.1 Phaethon lepturus
CCCGATGCCCAGCTTCTCAATCCCCCGTGGGCCCAGCATGCTCTTGCCAGAAAGCACCCAGAACTGCCGACCTGCAGCCAGGAGAGAGCACGGGTATCAGCCGGCCCTAAGGGTGCCGGGGCAGCACTGGGCTCCTCACAACACCGGTGGTACAGGGACCGAGGGCGGCAGGCACAGGGCTCACCAGCGAAGAAGAAGACCCTCTTGGTGAGCACATCCTGGAAAGCGGCGTCAATGACAGCCGGGAGGCCAGGCCAGGTGTCTGCGATGGAGAAAGCGCCCTGGATGCCTGACTTCCAGAAGGATGAGCGGGTCCAGTATTTCCTGGTGGGGAAGGTCAGCCATCCTGGTAAACAGCCTGGCACAGCCACATGTCCCCCCACACCCCTGGCACAGATCCCTGACCCCCACTCGCCAGGGCAGGAGCTGCTGGGCACTGCTGCTCACCCGTCCTTGAAGAAATGCAGCTCCCCATTGATCTCTGTGATGGCGTCGAAATTGTTCTCCACACAGGCATCCCGGCTGGGGTCCACAGGAACGGGCTTGGCCGTGGGCTCTGGCGTCTCCTCCTCCTCCTCCTCCTCCGCGGTGGTGGAGGTGCTGCCGGCCTCTGTGGGCATGGGCTGGGGCTCCACGGTGGGTGCAGGTGCAGGGGCCGTGGGCTCCGGGCCAGAACCATGACCTGAGTGAATACAGGGAAGGGCACGAGGCTGTGGGCCAGCCCAGTGCCACAGGACCCCCAGCATGCCCGGCTGTGCTGTAGCTGCTCACCATAGAGGTACTGGATGCCCCGGACATCATCGGGGTCCAGCTGGAAGTCCTGGACATAGCTGTACATGGGGTACATCAGGGCCTCACGCACGCTGGAGTGGTCCAGCCCCAGCGAGTGCCCGAACTCATGGGCAGCCACCAGGAAGATGCTGTAACCTGTGGGAAAGCACCGGCCTCAGTGCCTGGGGGGACGGGACACACCAGCCGGGGACTGCAATCTCTGTCGGGACTGCACCAGTGCGGCAGTATGGCATGGGGCTGGAGGGCACAGGCAGGGGGGCTGGTACCTCTGTCCGGGCAGAAGCCCCACTTCTTGTCGGTATCGTAGTTACTGGTGGTGGCACACCAGAGCTTGCCATCCTGCCGGCCCTGGCTGGTGCAGGCACTGTAGGACTGTCCCAGGAAGGTGAAGGGGAAGACACACGGGTCCCCCTGGGAGTTGCCGCCGATCACTGCCGTGTCTGCAGCACAGCGTCAGTGGGGCTGGCCCTGGCCCCCTGGACAGCCCCGAGACCCCTCGGGCACCAACCCTGTGCACCACGACTGGGGACCAGCCACCCTGTGCACCCCCTCCTTGCTCGCACCTCGGTTGGGGCAGAAGCCGTATTTCTTGTCCTGGTCGAAGTTGGCAGTGGTGGCACACCAGCGGTAGCCATCGGAGCGCCCATCCGTGGTGCAGGTGTCATAGGAGGTGCCACCAAAGATGAAAGGGAAGACGCAGGGGGACCCGTCGCTGTTGCCACCATTGGTGTAGAGGACTGCAGAGCGAGGAGGGGTGAGGACAGCCCCAGGCACCCGCGAGGCCTGGCAGGGGTTGCAGCCACAGCCACCACTACTCACATTCGCTGGGGCAGAAGCCATATTTCTTGTCCCGGTCGTAGCTGGCGGTGGTGGCACACCAGGGCAGCCCATCCGTGCGCCCCTCTGTGGTGCACCGGGAGTAGGAATGGCCCTCGAAGATGAAGGGGAAGTGGCAGTTGGCCCCGTTGGCATTCCCATGGCGGGTCTTCACCACTGCTCAGGAGAGGGATGGCTCAACGTCAGAGCTGGGGTGGGTGCCATCAGCCCCCCACAGCCCACCAGTCCCTGCCCTTACCTAAGCCGGTTCCCAGTGTCCAGAACTCGTCATCATCAAAGTGAGCATCACCCTGGATCCCCCGGCCCGGGGGAAAGGCGTGGGCCAAGAGCCCATCCTTGCCATCGAAGGGATACCCGTCCCCATGCTCTGTGAGGGCAAGCACACTCAGAGCCATCCCTGCCAGAGGAGGCCCCATGCCCCCAGCACACGTGCAGACCCCTGAGCACGTGAGCCCTGTGCATCCCCGGCATGCCTGCATGTGCACGTGCCTGTTGGCACACGTAGGGGAGGAGGGACCCCAGGCATGTGGGGACACGGCCCGGGGAGGCGCAGGGTGATGGTCCCACGGGCAGGGCATGTCACCAACGCTCTCCCCGCAGTTGAGCTGGCTCCCAGCTCCCTGCCGGCCCGTGGGACGTCACCTTGGCTGCCAAACATGATCATGATGTCCGCCTCGCCGCTGTATATCTGGGTGAAGGTGAGGGGGGTCACGTCGCTCCACACTTTGAATGCTCGCTTGAAGGCATCATCGATCACGGCACGGTCCAGGTCGGGGGAATAGTTCATCACCCTGCCAGCAGAGGCAGGAGGTCAGTGCTGCCAGGTCCTGGTTTGCGACGCAGGAGTGACCCTGCTCCGGGCATGCGGCAGGGACATGCCCCTGCTCCCATAGGGGACAGCAGCACTGGCACAGCCAGGTGCAGCAGCTGGCCTCCACCCTCAGGCTGGGGCTCAGATGCTCTCCCAGGCACCAGGGAGCAGATGCTGCCACTGTGCCGGCTTGGCCCTGGCTGCACCAAGACCCAGCTGTGCCAGCAATGCCGAAGCCCGGCCGGCAGGCAGGGCGGAGGCTGCTGCCCCGCCTGGGCCCTCGCGCCCGTCTCCATCCCCCGGGGACCATCGCCCTGTGGGCATGAGGCTCTGTCTCCTAGGGCAGACTCACCGGTACGTCAGGTCCATGTGGTCCCACTTGAGATCACCCTCAAAGGTGAGGAAGGCTCCCACATCAGGGACACCACAGCGGGGAGCTCGCATGGCCTCCAGTGTGCCGGCATCCAGCTCCCCCGTCTCCTCCAGGCCCAGTTGCTTCTGCATCTTGCGCAGCGCCTTGGCCAGGGACATCTGCTTGCTGCCTGTCTTTGCCTCTGCCTCCGTGGTGTAGCCAAACCGCAGCAGGTAGCTCTGGGGAGGAAAGGCAGACAGAGGGGCTGAGTGAGGCGGGAGGGGGCTTGGGCAGTTCCAAGCACCGCACAGCCCCGGTGCCTGATCCCAGCCCGGGCACCTCCTGGGGCACAGGGAAACAGGCAGCCCCTGAGCGTGGCCTGCAGCCCCACGCTGCTGGCCCTGGGGATTCTGGGGGTCCTGGGTGCTGGGAGGAGGCCATGCTTCCCTCACCTCTGCCAGCTCCAGGTCGGACAGGGTGCTGACCAGCTCCCCTGGGAAGGTGACACCCGCCTGTGGCTTGCTCTGCAGAGGGGCCGCACAGCAGGAGAGGGCCAGCAGCCCCACGGTGAGCGGGGCCAGCAGGACGAGTGCCATGGTGTGGCAGTGGCAGGAGGGCTGTGGCTGTGCTGGGTCCCCGCTGCTCCACTCTGGATGCCGTCGCGCTCCTGCTCCTATTTATGTGGCGGGGAGGGCAGTGAGTCACCCTCAGACCCCTCAGCCGCCAACTCACGATCCCTTCCCACGGTGACGAAATGCATACTCAGGCTCCTCCGTTCTCTGCCTTAACTGTTTCATCACCTTGTTTACTAAACATGCTCAGTCCTGCGGCCACACAAGGAGTGAGGACGGGCACGAGGGAGGGTGGCTGATGCTGCCAGAGCCAGACTCGCAGGGCCCTGGGTGGGCATTGGGGCTGCATGGGCAGAGCCGGCAGGAGAGCCCCTGCCCAGAGTCCTGATGCCTCCTGCCCGCCTGCCTGGGAGCCGGACACCAGAGCTCGGACCCTCACCTGGGACACAGGGTCCATCCCCATGTCCCCCACCATGGCCGCGTCACCCCAGCAGCACAGAGGGTTCCCGGCATAAGAGGTCCCCGTGGCTCATCACACCCCACAGGTGCCTCTAAGCCCGCTCGCCGGCAGCTGCCCGGAGTCGCCGGGGGAAAAAAAACGCGGGGGCCCCCCCGCCCCGGGAGCAGCTCTGTGCCTGGGGACGCTCTAGCCAGCACCACAGGACACGGGGGTGCCCCGTCCTCACTGCCGGCTGCTCCGCAGGGCACTGCTGACTCAGATTTCCACCCGGCACAGCACAAACCTCGCCATGGGATGGTGTTTTCCTGCTTCCCCCAAAGTGCCGACGCTTGTGGGAATGGGAGCGATGAAGGGGAAAGCAAACAGGGATGAGGAGTGAGGGGAAAACAGATGGCAGAGTGGAGAGAAACACTCAGCGTCAGCGGGGCAGGCAGGAGGGCCAGTGCAGCCCTGCGATGCTGCCTGAGACACAGGTCCCAGGACGGGTCTCCCTTCCCCAGCTCTCGCTAACCCTGGGCTCACAGGGCCCCACTGATCCCTCAACTGGCTTTGGGAGGACAATCTTCCCAGGCCATCCCATCCCTGCTGGTGCTCTGTGCTCCTGGCTCCCGAAGGCCCCCGGCTGTGCCCCTGCAGCCAACCCTCCCTGCATCACTCCAGCTCTGGCTGAGCCGAACCAACAGCTCCTGGGCCAGCCAGGGGATGAACAGGTTATGCTGGAGCCCAGCAAGGCTGGGGGATGGTGAGAGGAGAGGGGCCGCACTCCCCTGTGCCCTTCCAGAGGAGCCCCCACACCCAAGGGAGGGCTCATCCTGGGGGAGTATCGCCCGTGCAAGGCAGACGGGCTCACAGAGGGGGCTCACCCTCGGCACAGGCTCTGCGCCAGAGGCCTCCCCCCCCAGCCAGGGTCCTGCAGCCCCAATCGCAGCCCAGCCGTGTGCAGCAGAGCTGCCGAGCAGCGGGTGCCCAGTGCCAGTGGGATACAGGACCGGGGCCATGGTCAGCCGCGTGTGGGGAGTTCACAGGCAGCGTGAGCGCCCCGGGAGGAAGTGGTGCTGAGAAATCGTGGGGTTGCCCCACTCTCCACCACAGCCATGCAAGAGCAGCCCTGGTTCCCGGGTGGAGGAAGTTGCTCCACAAGCAGCTGCTGTCCTGCGTCCCAGCGTGACAAATATGTCCAGCCTGCAGTGCCCACACGCAGCCCCCTCTCGGCAGGACACAGGCCGGGGTTCCCTGCAGGCAGGCCACCCCCATCGCCTCCTCTCCCCGTGGGGTCCAGTCTGCCACCCCTCATGTATGGCCCAGCTCTTTGCAAGGCAGGAGGCAGCGGCTCCCCACCTGAGTGGCCGGCAGCCAGGAGGAGGATGGGGCTCTGCCAAGGTGCCCCGAGGATCCCACCACAGCTGACAGCTCCTGGAGTGCGCAGCGAGCAGGCACCGCTCCGTGTCCTCTGCCCTCCAGACTGCCAGGACCTCAGCCCCTAGCACGTAGAGCCGGTGCCGGAGCTGGATGCAAAAGCACCCCCGGCACAGCCTGGGCAAGGGGACATCTGCTCCAGAGCGCAGCCAGAGGGGCCAGATCTGGCTCTGGCCTCCCCAGCGCTGTGGCAGATCCCTGGGCCTTTCCTATGCTGTTCCCATCCCTTGTTTCCGTTGCATGCAGGAGCCGCTGCTCCCACCGCCCGGGCACACCACCACAGCACTGCCTGCACCGTACTGCACCGTGCTGCACCGCCTGCAGCACCCCTGAGGGCAGAGCCCAGCAGAGCAGCACTGTCAGCGACAGGGCTCAGAGGAGAGCGGGGGCTCTGAGCACGCGATGGCAGGAGCAGAGAGCTGGAGCCTCGCACATCACCCAGCCCGTCCCGGCAAGCCCACACTTGCCCAGCCCCAGCCAGCTCTGGGGTCCACCAGCGGGTCCATGGCCAATGGCCCTGAGCATCCTCGAGGTGGGCAGCCGGAATCCCAGCGGGGGGCTGCTGGCCGCAGATCTGTACCCCAGCCCAGCCTCT
>NW_010520132.1:6483-6746 GCF_000687285.1 Phaethon lepturus
CCCCGCGCGGGGCCAGGCCGGGGAGCTGGGGCAAGCCACGGGTCCCTTGGCGTGGGCACATGCAGTGGGATGCTCAGGGCAGCCATTGCTGCTGGGGGGAGAGGAGGGAGGTGGCGAGCACGGGCAGCACAGCAGGCAGGAGAAGGGTTTTGGCTTCCAGGGACCCCAAGAGCATCCAGGCGCTGTGCCCAGCTCGTGTCTGCCCAGGGGCACCGTTTACACCCAGAGCCCCTGTAAGGACAAATGAGACGGAAAAACCCACG
>NW_010520133.1:0-13558 GCF_000687285.1 Phaethon lepturus
GGCGTTAGGGAAGAGGTTAAGGCTGGTTGCCGGGGAACACGCCGGCCACCAGCTATAACGTGAGATCTGAGATCGTGACTTAATTCCGTACATCAGTTAGGCAGAGAAAGCTTTGTTTTGCTGTCTGTTTACTCTACGGGGCTCAGAAGGACGTAAAGTCCGTTCCCGGGCGGTCGGGCTGGGTTGCAGTCCCGCCTCAGGAGGAAAGATGTGCGTAGCCGTGCGTATGAACGCGGCGGGACAAAGCGTTTCCTGGAAAAGGTTCCACGGTGTAACCTAATGAAACGGAATATGTGGTCTGGGGATGATAGAAGCAATTTAGCCTCCATCTCTGAATATACCCAAGGCATACCCAGTATTGATTGTACTAGGTACTAATTGCACCCAATGCTGAGCACAGGAAGGAAGACGCCATATTTCTGCTGAAAAGACTTTTTCTTTCCCCTGTTATTAGAGATGCAATTCAGACTTCTGCTTTTGCAAATCCATGGAGCAAAAGAAGTGGCCTTACTGCCTTTACTGCCTTCCACCCTCCAGAAACTACTGGAGAGCTCCCTTTGCAGTTTGACCCTTCTGCATTTTCCCCCGGAGATGTTCGGGCGTGGCTGCGGATATCCGACCAGAGCTGAGCCGTAAATCCCAAATCCGCACACAGTTGGCAACCCAGGAAAGGGGAAATTCACACATAGATGCAAATTTTAACTTTGCACGGGACCTTGGTTTTACTCCAATAGCAAATGCAGAGGGGTTAGGTGCCTTCGGGCAGGAAGGGACCACTCTGGGACATTCTTCTCTTCCCTTTCGATATAATGTGTGCATTTGCGAGCAATGAAAGTATTTCACAATTAGCGTCACATAAGAACTTCTACTGTGCCTAGGGTACAAGTTACCTCAGTGAAAATAAGGCACCCTTCAGACAACATAACTAAAGAAAAAAACATAGCGTGTTAACCAGTGGTGGTGCTTTTATAGTATAAAATTCCACTCCACTATATCAAGATACAACCACGCAACACTGATAGGTCTTCTGAAATATGATCACTTAGGGCTGAAAAACTAAAGTACTTGGGTCTTTAAGTTCCTTTTATTCTTCTCATAGCTTAAAAGCAGCTGCTCATTGTGCTCCTGTGGTAACGGAGGAAAAATTAACGTGAAGTTCCCACGTGCAAACCTGTACAGGTACAAGATGATATTCGCTGCAGCAAGTTCCATACTGGAATTTGAGCGTAAGCTTCAGAGGAGCCTAGAAAGCCTGCGTTTGTGGATTAGGGCAAGACGACTCCTCAGGCAACCCTAAAAATGCTTTCCTGGGTAGGTACAAGCGGGAGACGGGGCCCCAGGCTGGGCTGGTGTCGCTGCTGGGGGCAACCTTACACCGGGGGTAAAGGTTTAGAGCGCAGCTGCAGCACTGCTTTACTGCCATTTGGTGCCCGAGGAAGCCCGCGGTAGCTTTCTGTCCCGTCCCTGGAGCTGCCGCTCCGCCACGCCGCGACCTGCGGCCGTGCTCACGAGGCGGCTGTACCGGCTCGGGTGGCTGCAGCTGCACTTGGCTCTTGACAGACCTCCAACACCAGCCCCCTGCTAACCCATCCGGACTGTTTTGGCAAATAAAACCGGGGCAGAAACATGCCTGAAATAAGCCTAAACTGTTACTTTTACATTTTCTCACTTCAGCTTGCCTCGCCAGCACTGGCTTTAGAGGAGAGCAATACCCCCAGCTGACAAAAGAGCAGCTCCCCACCGATGAGCCCATCAGTTTTCAACAAGGCTGCAAACACAGCACTAGAAATTCTCAGGGAAAGCAAAATATTTGCAGTATTACCAGCAAGCCATCAGAGCAAGCCTAGCCATGGCTGCTGATCTGGGCGATGGGACGGGAACAGCCCCACGCGGACTCGCCTGACTGTTGCCGCGCAGTCGTCCCAGAGGCACCTCAATACCTTCTGGTTTAACCATGGCAGATGTTGAGCGAGGCTCCTCAGCAGCGATCTGTTGTCTCAGGTGCTCAGCACCCCATTTCTGCGTCCCCTGAGCCCCTTCCTTCCCTCCACCCGCCGTTTGAGCAGCCAGACCTCGGGCGCAGCAGGCAGGCAGCGGAACAGAAGTACAGGGGACGGAGAGCCAAAGAGCTTATTCTCTCAAATTTTAGTTTAACGAAGCTTCTCGAGGATTTGCTTCTTAACCACAAGAAACACGGGCTTGACCTCAAGGGAGCCGTTGTAAAACTGGCAGGCACTTGCTCGCCCTCACCACTTTTCTTGTGCGCTTCCATCAGGCGTTTCCATTAGAGATTTCCTTCCCTATTTAACAGCGTTTGACCTGGCGTGGGAACACAAGGTTGGAGTAGAGCAAGTTAATTATGGTTTTTCTGTGAGTCATATTTGGAGTGCGGAGGTATAACTGGGAATTGATCTTGTTGGCCTGAATAGAATGTATTTGTTAAAAATACATATACTTTTTCTAGTTAAAAGGTTTCTCTCTACCATTTCCCCTGGACATCCTAACTACTTCAGTCCTCAGGGCAGAACAGGCACCAGGCTCATCGCTGACCCTGGAACGGTTGAGTTTCACAAGGAAACTTGAGCACGATTCCTCAGTAAACACAAATTTAAAGGAGCTCTATTGCTGAAGGTAGGTCTGTTACCTAGAAAATTCAAGACCTAAGATTTTGTCATAGATACTTTATGAACTGGAACTTCCTGCATGTGGCCTGTTACAACCTGCTTCAGGAACCCAAGTGAGCTTGGTGGGGTATTTGTCATCACCGGTACCCTGGCTCACAGCTGCAATAAATATTTAAACCATGATGTACATTTTGTCTTCCCACTGCCAGCTACAAAGGTCTCTGTCGTGAATTTTATTTCCCTTCATTTAGAGGGCACATTAATATATATTATCCCCTATTTTTATTTATGGGATACAACAGAATGTAGATTTTCAGGGAGGGTCTATACATTTTGGTAGATATAATAATTAATAAACCAGCCTCTTAAAATAAAGTTAAACCAGTTGTCTTTGTGCTTTACCTATTTCCTTTTCTCTAAGGAGCTATGAGGAGTAAAGCTGATATTAACCACTCATCTTTTTCCTTCTACAAGTAATGAATTGTTGAAGAACTCGACTCCACGAGGTCCATCACTTCAAAGGATGATCTTAAATCTTCTGGTTTATTGGTCATTTGCATCTATTCTGCCAGCTCGAGTTGCACAAATTATATTTAATTGAAAGAATTGTATGAAGCTATTGTATGGTAATGTCTAGAATATTAAAAGGTGCTAATGTATATGAGGCCAAAGCCTATTTAATTGTCATTTCAAGCTCTATTAGAAGCATACAAACAAAATTTGTTTCCTTCAGGGAAGGCAACGTTAGTCTGCAAATTCTAATGAAGCCTGCAAGTGTCAAACAGAAATGGAGAGCGTCCTTTTAAAAATGCCTGTTTGAAACTTTATTTTAGAAAGGAAAGCTCTGACTTCCACGAGAGAGGTAGAGGAAACTCCATTCATGTCTTAAGTTACCATTAAATTCTACAGGTGAGCAACAGGTGAAATTACTTGGACAGAAGAGGGTCTCTCCACCACTGAGATGGATGCAAAAGAAATCCCATAAACACCCTTGTTTTCTGTATGGACTGCACACCTAGAAAAAGGTTTACTTTTAAAAAGAAAAAGATCTTGCTTTTACTACAACGAGCGAACCGCATTTATTATTGTTAGGCTATCATGCCAGAAGAGGAGACACTCGTGTAGCTTCAGCTACGGCAGTCTCGGAAGTTTCTAGTGAAGTTCTGCTTGAAACAGAGGATATGGAAAAATCTGCAGGATGCACAGCAAACAGGAACAACAGCCATCATCAGGATTATGGGGAAAACAAGCAGAGAGGACAGTAATCAGGGCACAGAACGAACCACCTGCAACTCTCCCAGTATTGCCCTGGGTTACCTTTGCAGGCAGGCAGCACCGGCCGGCAGCTGGCGTACGACCTCGGAGCCACCACAGCTACACGCTCGCCATTAGCAGCCCAGCTTGGAGTCAGGGCTGCTTAGGAGTCTGCTCTAAGGTAGAGTTCATGCCGTTTTGCATATACTAACCTGTGTTTAAATGCATTATGAATTCAAGGAAGAGACCTCCCATTTGTACAGTCTTCATGGGGGTAACTCCAAGTGTTTTTGTTTTTTTTAAAATCTGAGCATATAAATGAGATGACAGCTGAAGAGCAGTATCTTCCCCAAAATAGACTGGGATATCAGGAGAAGCAAATCTTTGATTCCCTGAAGACGGCAATGCACTGAAGTATTTACGAAGAAGCAAAATACCGAAGTCCTGCTGTCTCAGCTTACAAAGCCAGAAGCACCGGCCCTGAGTCATTTCAGGCTGGAACCACCAAAATCTGAAGGAGATGCCACGTTGTGGAAGTCTGGGGCAAGACTTTAGTCCAAAGACTGGTCTTTTGGAAGTGACTTTAAAAACTCAGTCTCTTCATTTCATAGCAAGCTGAAGACAGTTTAACAAACTACGTTATGTTATCCTTGAATTATACTATCATCACCCCTGGAGAAATGTTATAGGGCCTGTGAACAAAATCCCAGCACATGTAATAGAGTGCACAAAGACCATTACAAAAATCTGACGAACAAGGTATCCTCCAGAGAACAAAAAAAAAATCTAAAGAGGTGTTAATGTTTTCTGTGACAGCCATGAAAACAATTGGCCAATAAGAGATCAGTCTATTATGGAAATATTTTTTCTTTTTCTTTTAATGGAAAAAAAAAAAACATTCAGTACCATGTAGCAAAATATAAATAAAATAGGGTTTCAATTTTGCATGTCAAAGTGACCCCAGGAAAGGTAAGCGTGTTACTGCAGTGCTGCCGGATGTGCTAGTCCCTTCTGAAGGAATGCCTTAATTGCACCGACTGTACGTGTAAACTCGGCGGGGAGCGCCCGAGCTCCCCAGTAAGCAGCACGGTTAGTACCGTGATCCCGTGGACATGAATTTCTGGCTAGCCGTTAGCTAACCGGTGTAGGAGACAGTTCTGGAGGTTTCCACACATACATAGCAGACAGGGTGGGAGAGGACATCTGGGCAACTTTCAACACCTATTTCAGAGGTGGAGGCTTCCCAGCCGAGGGGTGTCCAAGCGGGACGTGAGAGCCTCTGGAAGCCAAGAGCCTTCGTGGAAAGGGGCGTTATTGGGCCGATGCAATCCCACCGCGCGCAGGGAGGGGCGACTACACTGATGGCACCATTATCTAGGAACAAAACCTCCGCCTGTTATACGAATGTTCAGCCGTTCCAGAAGGAAGAGGCTTTTATACCGACGACTTGTTACTGAGCTGCTGAGCTAGAGCCGCCGTGGGAATGAGACCAGGTCAGCCACGGCACTGCAGAAATCTTGGTGTGGTGCTGGTGGCGAGTCTAATCCACTGGAGCTTGCCAGCAAATCAGAGAGAAAAACTGGCAGTATTAACCATTAGCAGCTACTTTTATGTTAAGATATAAAAGCAAAGTATATAAAGTTAAAAAAAACATGGGATGTTCAAAAGCAGACAGAAGCAATTACAGGCTATGCCTCAGCAGGTTTGCACCACAAAGCCTAAGCAAGTCTCAAAGAGGTTACAAAGAAAAATTGGATTATAGCACTCATTAATAGAGAATAAGATCAGATTTTTGAAGTGAAATAGTTTGCAGGTTTTTTGGCTTATAGCAAAATATGAGGTATCTGAAGGGGTGCCAGAAGGAAGGTACCAGAATGATTTTGAGGCTTAGAAAAAAAGGGCTTTGTTGTGAAAACCTCCCGTGTTTCATCCAAGGGAAGGCAAAGAGCTCATGGGAGGGGAAGGGCTCTTCAGTTCTGCAGCCAGGAACAAGGCGATGCACTGGCTATGAGCTAGATAATTTCAGGACTAAAATACAGATGCAAGTTAGACAGCAAAGGCAGTTTTCTCTTGGTAAATTATTCCGATAGATGCATACGTTTTCTAAGAGAAGAAATTTCACATCAAAACTTAAAGTATGCTCTCTGTGAGCTCACTTACTCAGAGAAGAAGTATGGCCTTCAGGAGGGAAGGGCGGCGGGCAGCGATGCGGGCTGGCGCCCGGCGGGTCAGAGGGGCCGGCCAGAGCAAGAGGGGCCCTTCAGCCTCCCCAAAACAGGCTTCGATGGGCATGTCATCAGCTCCCATCCCTGGCGTAACAACAGTAACTTGAGATATGGCTCAGGCCAGGTACTTCCAGACCGCTGCGTACGTGCCGTTCAGAGCCCTACGAGGTCGGGAAGGCTTTGGAATTCCTTGGTTTGCTGTTTTCTGCGTGGTCTTTAGGCTTTTCTAGCAATTTCCAAATAAAGAACTCAGAAACAATAGGTTGGTTTGGGTTTTGGTTTTTTTGTTTGTTTGTTTGTTTTTCCTCCCCATTTCTAATTGGAATATTTATTTTCCCCAGTTTACTCTCTTATCAATAAATACAGGGATTTTTTCATGTCACCTCCCCAAAGGCATTTTGAGAAAGTGGCACATCAGGACAAGGCGGTCGGCAGGCACGTATGCTGGCACGGTCACCTGAGGGTGAAAGGCAGCACCAGCTCCTCACTGAGTCCGGTAGAGCCAAAACTAAAGACAAATGGCTTCTTTATTTCTTACCCCAGGAAAGATGAAGTGTTTCTGCTCCCACGAGGTATTTGGGTTGGGATGTGCTTCTTGCTGAAGAACGCAGCAAAAACAAGGTACTTGCATTACTCCAAATAAAACAGATGGCATAAATTCAAGGTGAAATTACTTTCTAGAGTGGGCTCTATATGAATGCTTTAAATATTTACCACCCTTTTTTTTTTTAGACATTATTGTCAAGAATGTAAAGTCTTCTGACAAGAAGACCTTGCTTTCTGCAGAAGACAACACAGCATATAAAGATTTTTTAGAATCAGTCATTTGTAGCAGTAAAAATGTCGTATTTTTCATTTCACTTTTCATCATGCTATTAAAGAGATAGCTACTGTTTCTGTAAAACAACTGCCCACACAGCACCTGCTAATGTCATAGCTAGAATAGTGCATTAATTTATTTTTCCAGGGTATTTTGAAAGTATAGACTGTACAAGCATTTATTAGAATTTCTATTACTTGCTAAAAGTATGCCCTCAAAAAAAAAAAGATATAAATCTAAACCAAGAGGTAGTCAACTCACCCTTTTGAATAATTTCCCAAGCACTTAAACCAAAGAAATGTATATTTATATGGCATCTGCTCCCAGAAGACGAATAAATGAGGTACGAGTCAAGTATTTGCCAAGGAGACACACTGCTATGTGGAATCACGGCTGGGAAGGGGACGGCGAGCCCGGCAGGAACAGCCCCGCTGGGTGGGGACCCCAGCCCCGCGGAGGATGGAGCCCCTCCGGTCCCCAGCCCTCGTGGATCTTCCCCTCCAGCTGCCCTTTGCAGAGACGGGGGATGCTCCAAGGCTGACCCAACAGCCGGGCTGGTTTAACCCAGTTTCCCAAGACAAAGAAGCGTTTGGTACGCGCTCCCCCGTGGCGGAAGTGAAGTCTATATGGAAATGGAATACTTGCTGGGAATCGAGCAGGAAATCTGTAACCAACAGTACCCCAAACACAGGGTGTAATAAACAGAATAGAGGATTTGACCGAAGAAACACTGAACTATTGTCTTCAGAGAGGAGAAAACACTGGCAGCAGGGAGATAAATCTGTCAGTGACTGAATCACCTTTAAATTTGTATTTATTTTCCATTAAACTTTGATTATTTGAGATGGCCACTGTTGGTTGACAAGTCATTTAAAAACTTCCATTCTTTCACGTATATTAAAATGTTGATGAAATATATATAATCCAACTTAATTTTTCTTCCCATTTCCCCCTCCATTAGCGTAAAACATTCCTTTAATTCACAGATTTGAGATCTTCATAATCGATCATTCCCTATTCCTTTTTATATCTTCCCCCACCTTTACATTTCAGAACATTTATTAAATGAAACGCTTAAGAAATGACTGCAGAATCTGTTTCTATAGAGACGTCTGTCTTGATTCCATAAAAGGTTTGTAAAAAGAGGAAAAAAAGACAAAGCATCAGGACAACGGGCAGCATTAAATACGCTGGATAATTGTAATCCAGTGACATTTTGGGCTTACAGATGAGTCTAATTAGTGAGTCACTGTTTGTAAAGGGGTTGCATAACCTAATGGCTTTGCCCTTGGGACTCCCACTTCTCTTGGCAGAGCGGGGTGCCGTGTCCCACGTACACCGGCTCCACCATCGCTACAGCCACGGGAGGGAGCGGGTTTAATTTAACTGGAGAGTGGCGCTGACCGTGACCACTACTGGAAATGCATTTACCCAAAAAACCAAAATATCCAAACCACTCAGAAAAACCCCCAACCCCTTTACGTCTGGCATTAAACACCTAAAGACAAAGCTCCACCTTTGCCACCCAAGCCACGCTGCAGTTAACATGAATAATTTGAGCTAAAAACTGGCGCAGAAGCTGAGGTATATATGGACAAGCTTTGAACTTTTCCAGCTGTGTGAAAGCTCCCAACTCCAGGAGGCACTTAAATCGCTCTATTTGGAGAAGATTTATTTGCCCTGGTTTTTTTAGATCATGGGCTGAGGCTCATTAGATATTTGCAGGTAATTCACATTTCATTCCAAGACCATAAAGTATTCACCACAGGGAAAACCAGTTATAGTTACACACCATGCATATTCTTCGGCCCTTTGAGAAAGGCGAGCAGTGATTTATCAAAGCATTGCTCCACGTCTGTAATTTCTTGTTACGGGTGTGCAGTATTTTATACGCAGTACTTCAGTGATCCTGATCAAGGTATATTTCAAAAGCTACATAAAGTAGGGAAGGAATTTTTCTGTCGCCCAGTTTTCAGAAGGAAGACTTGTATTATACATTTTTTGTATCACTGTTGTGAAAGAAAGCGATGAAGAACACTTGGAACAGCAGCTGGTGCCAATGTGGCAGTGTTACACCCCCAAACCCTTGTTAGATACTCCTTCTGTAATAGGCAATAAAATGACACAATTTTGTACTTGCTGCCCATCATGGATACCGCGCTCACTAATTACTTCAGTCTAATCATCAGGACCTGTTATGCCATTTATAAGCATTTCTACTTTTCCCTTTTGAATGGGGACCACCAGCTGCAAGTCCAGCGCCGGCGCCTGCAGCCATTTCCGAGCTCTTTTGAATCAGCCTTGAAAACAAAAGCAAAACCGCGCGGCAACCAGAGGGGAGCGCCCAGGGACACCGCGAGCCTCTTGGCCTTGCTTTGTTTGAACGAGCTCAGGGCGCTTTGAGGGCTAACGTGAGCGGCGGTGGCCGGAGGGGCTGAGGTCTCCAGCCGGAGGGACCGGGGCTTTGTGGCACCGGAGGAGCGGCTGGATCGTGGCAGGGCGCAGGAGACACCTCGGACACACGACTGCCCACCACGGGACCGCAGACTTTCACATCTCGCTCCCCTCCAAAGCCGGGCGCTTCTCTCGCAAGCCGGCGCGCAGAGCGGGGGCCGCTGTGTAAGGCCGCACGTGCGAGAGAGGACTTGGAGCTCCAAGATGGCTACCGTGGCTCACGCCGACTGCAACACGGCGCCTGTTTAAACGGGAAACGAGCAGAACCGAATGCCCACCATCGGTGCAGGGGCAGAGACACGCCGGGCCCAGCAATCACGTCCAGTTGCCATAGAAACAACCTTGCTTAAAGAGGACAGCGTTCAGTGTTCCACTAACGCGAAGCACTGCGGTGAATTCTGCTCTTTTATGAAGGGGCATGTTTTGCATGCGATGTAATTCCTGTATTTGCGCATTTCACCAGATTCCAGACTATCGTTCGGAAAGCTATTCATCGACTACCTACCCAAATGCCAACAACAACATTCCCATGGCAGGGATTTCTGCTCCCTCTGGCCCATCGTTGCACCAAACCTGAGTGCTATGGATTAAAACAAGGCAAGACTAGGACACTGGTATAAAAATATATGGTCAAGTTTGCATATTCAAAATATTTCACAAAAGCGAAGTGCTTCTCAGCCTTCTGCAGCCATGCTGCAGCCCCCAGGTCACCACAGCGGGCAGCCAGAGGGTCTGGGGACCACCACACCGCGAAGTGCTTCTCACATGCTGCAGCCCCCAGGTCACTACAGCGGGCAGCCCTGGGGGCAGCCAGAGGGTCTGGGGACCACCACACCACCTTCGGGGCGACCGGCGGGAAGAGACCACGTGCATGAAAACAGCACTGGGGCAGGAGAAAGAACAAACAACTCCAAAAATACTGGAGCTATCAGCAATAATACCTCTTCTTCAAGATACAGGTCATGTATTGAAGTTACTCAGGCTTGCTAGTAAAGTAAAATGCAAGAGATCCACATATAATTCTGCATGCCAGAGATCTTACACAGGTAGCCCAGTATATCTCCTTGGACTCCTTCAATGGAAACGGCCTCAAGTTGCACCAGGGGAAGTTTAGACTGGATATTAGGAAAAATTTCTTTACTGAGAGAGTGGTCAAGCATTGGCACAGGCTGCCCAGGGAGGAGGTGGAGTCACCATCCCTGGAGGTGTTCAGAAAGCATGTAGACATGGCACTTCGGGATGTGGTTTGGTGGGCATGGTGTGATGATCTTGGACGTCTTTTCTAACCGTAATGATTCTGTGATGTTCACATTTCACATTTTCTGCTGGGCCATGTACATAACAATGCAACATTCTGAACTTTTTTGTCACCAGTTAGATTTTGCTTAATGAATAATCATAAGCCTGGCAAATAAAGAAGAAAAAAATATTGCTCGTCTATTGACACAAGTGAAAATAAGAATTAAAGTAGTAGTCAACACTGTTCTCAATTACAACCTCAACTGACATGCATGTTTTTCCCCAAAATGTGATTACCATTTTTCTTTTTGACTACCATGTCACATCAGCAAGGCCTTACCACGAGTAAGGTCCCAAGCCTGAAAGGAACACCTGGGACATGTATAAACCTAAAGTGAGCTCCTTGCATTTGTCCTGCAAGGACATCTCAATACCTGCCCGATTCTTCCCTCCCGTGCCGTCCCGCACCATTACGGAGAGCTCCCCAACGGCTCCTCTAGGTCTCCAGCATCAGCTCAAGTGACACCAACCACACCATGTCGTCCCAGAGAGCTTACCCACGCTCTATTCAAAGGTTAGTTATGTGCTTTTGCTGAAAGCTGTTCCAACCCTGGAACGTATTTCCAACCCAAGTTTGGCTTTTGAGAAAGTAAATGAAAAACTAGAATCAAGTCAAATGCCACAGCTTTGCTCCCCTCTGTACATAAAACCAACTAAAGGTTTACTTGCCATTGGCCCTTCCCAAATATTCACCCTCTCGCTTTCCTACTGCTGTCCCAAGAGCTTCACCAGGAGCTCGAATACTGCGGCTGAACAACCTCAGTTTGTTTGCTTTTTATTTATTTAACTAATTTATAAAATTTGTCTTTCAAACAAATCTGCCTGGGCATTGAATTTTGCAGCTCCATTACAGAGGATGAAAAAACCTATTCTTCCTCCTCATCTTCCCTTGGTCTTCATATGAATGTTATGTCTCCTATTTCTTGTATTATTGCCTTTTCCATGACACTGACCGTTTTATATATCCTGCTCACTCATTTCAGGTGCCTTTTCTGTCATTTTCTCAACTGAAGCAGCATAGTTTACTTACTTTTCCCTGTAGAAATCGTGCTGTACTCTAACAAATTTAAGAAAAATGACAGCAATTATCACTCCTATAGTCTTTTAGACGCTGGATAAGGGGAGAGGGTGTCAGAATAACACTTAAAATATAGATACACCATCAATTTACCTATTAGGAAGAGAAAGAACAAGGAAATACTCTATCGCTCTTTTGACTTTCGGTCCTGCCCTGCCTCCAGCACGGAGGTCCTGGGGGCTGCCTGGCACCCCCGCGCTCCGCCTGTGCCAAACCAGCACAGCTGCCAAGCGTACTGGAAATATCACCCTCTTTCCTACCGGTCTGGAGCCTGGGAGCAGCCACAGCAAGTGCAGAATACCCTGAGGTCTGAATGCAGCCACTGAACCCTCACTTCTCCCCACGGAGATTTTTATTAAAATACTTCTGCATGTTGTCTGTGGGAAGGAGAGAGAAAAAAAATAGTAAAAAACGTGAATAAAGATGAAATCATGTTTACTCTCTACATGGAAGTGTAACACAGCTTTGGGATGTGTCGCTATGAGTTTCCTACAGCCTGAACACGGTTGGCTTTGCCCACCAGTTTGAGTTGCTGTGCTGGGACATCACCTCGGTGGGGACCAGGCACAGCCCCGTGGCTCGGCTCCGGGGGGGGAGGGGGCAAGCAGCCCCCCAGGCCCTCGCCTGCCAGTGCGGACAGCCCCAGCATGCCATTTCCACTGGGACAGGAGAGCCACGGTTTGGGGTTTTTAAACTGATTTATCTTAAGAAATAAAAGGGCTGCGGTGACACCCCGTCGCTTCCCCACTGCCTTCCATTTGGTGAAGGGAGATGCGATGACCTCGCTACACAGACGCGTTTCCAGATGCTTCTCCCTCCGTCTGCCACGCTCAGGGCGTTGCGTTGCAGGGTCCTGGGGAGGCACGGGCACAGGTGAGATGGCTACAGGCTTCACCTCAAGGAAAAAGTCTACGTGGGTGGAAAGCGAGCTTTGCTAGGCTTAGCTGGAGTCACCCGCCAACGTCAGCCTGCGCCTGCCGCGCTTCTGTGTTTAGAGCTGAATTTCTGAGGACCTCAGGCTTGGGAGCCATTTCCTTGTTCATTTTATTATTTGCATAATTAATTATTATATTTTCAAAACTAAAAGCTGTAACCCTTACTCTTCGATTATAATTTTTGTTTTCCTTTAGAAGTACTGCTCCTGATCCCCATGCTAAATAACACCAAACTGAGGAAGTCCAAGAATTGTTACTTTATGTTCCTGGGGGCTTTGTTTTGCATAAGGGTATTTCTGCATCACATTCCAGATCAGCAGCGGCTGGTCAAAATCTCTCCTGTGGGAACACAAACACTTCATAATGCTAAAGCAGCAAATGCCCAGAAGGTGAAAACAGGTGAAATCCGAACGCAGCCGTCACTAAACAGTAATTTACAGGGTGGGTGTACAGTCCCTGACGTTTGCGTGGCCTGTGGGAGAGGGCTCAGATGCAGTGAGCAGTACTTGAGAATAACCTTCAGACTCTGAAAAACAGCTCCAAGTCTCGTTGCAAGCAGCCGTACGACCGCTTCGCATGTTTTATTAGTAAAATACTACAGCTAAATCTTACCTCCTTTTTATACGCAAAGATTCACTACCTGTACCAAGTTTCAGGATTCCCAGTCTCATTCAACACAATAATTTGGTTAAACTTTTGCAATAAAAAATAAGAAAAAAAGAATTAAGTTGCTGATGATATGGTGTCTTAAAAAAAAAAAAAAGCCTTATTCTTACACTCAATAGCAAATAACTCACTCAAACCTATGGGATGATTCTCAAAGACCGAGTACAATGCCGCGGCAAAGAAAGGAACAGAAATTCAGACCT
>NW_010520133.1:13580-13801 GCF_000687285.1 Phaethon lepturus
CCCTCAGCCTCCCAGCCGGTCCCAGGAACACATCTGGCCGTGCCACGCGAAGCCTGCGGTGCGCTTTTGGTGACTGTTTGGTCCCGTGGGGCTTTCTGGAGTCGGATGCAACTCCTGAAGACCAGGGACCAAACAAAACCAATGCACCCAAGAGAATTGTCCTTCAAAATTATGCTGGAACAGCTTCCCGCAAGCTCCGTCCAAGTGCAGCAGCGCTGCCG
>NW_010520134.1:0-9220 GCF_000687285.1 Phaethon lepturus
CCAGCATGCATAGTCAATAACAAAACCACTACGGCTCATAGCTAAAAGTGTGTCATCAGCCTCCCGGACCTGTGAAGTTGAGCTAAGCAGAGACAAACTCTCCTTTTACCTCTGCTTCCCATTTTACTACAACCATGGCTCATAGCTAAAAATGTGTCATCAGCCTCCCGGACCTATGAAGTTGAGCTAAGCGGAGACAAACTCTCTTTTTACCTCTGCTTCCCATTTTACTACAACCAGTGAAACACCATGGCCCCTCTAATGGCAGAAGTTTACCAAAACTCGGGTCTCGGTAGTTTACCAAATCTACCAAAACAAGGGGAGAAACATTTCTGCCCTCAGAACAACCTCCGTGGGAAAAATAAACAAACCTTGACAGAGCCGCACAGGCATTTCACCAGTCGCTGGATCCTACATTTCTCAACTCAGAAAAGTGCACATTTTTAGCTCTGCTGTGTCCAAGATACTAACCCTGATGATATTTGAACTAATACAACAATGGGCAAAGTCATAACACTCTAAAAAACCCTTCCCCCAGGGAGGTACTGAAAGCCCCTGGAGGCGGGGAAGAGGGAGCAGACAAGCCTGCAAACTTCTCCTCCTGGTGAGCAATATCTAACAAGGAGGACATTTGGGTGATGCACAATCATCATTGTGGGTCCTGCTTCTCTCCTGCTCTACAGTCCAAGGACTTATCTTGAGAAACATCAAAGCACGCAAGGCCCAAAAGAAGAGCAGCAACTCATTCTTTTGTTTTCCTTTAAACCTTGCAAAGGACAGACATTGAAAGCTGACCTACTGACTCTATGAAAACATTTGCAGTTCTGTCTTGGAATTAAGCTAAGAAAAATCATTCATGTAATGAACACAGACAGACCTCAGGTGATGTAGCTTAGGAGGGATTTTTTTTTTTTTAGAAGAGATTAAAGTTTTCTTAAGACTTTCACACATTTTTGTGGGCTTACTCCAAACCCCCACACCTGCTTTGGTAACATCACTTGCACTTCAGAGGACAAGATGTGTTAGTGTTGGGGGCAGCTGGGCGAGGGGACATACAGTGGCTGGATAGCCAGAGCCTGCTGGAAGTTGCTACGACTCCTCTAGACTATAGGAAAGAGATGGCAGGATGTGAAGTCAAAGCTGACAAAAGATGTGCAATATATTGTATATGGCTGATGTCGGGCACTAAAGGCTTTCATTCTCACAGTAGTGGAAGAATAACAGCCACCACCTTCATTTTGATGGTGAGATTGGATAGACAAGATGAAGAAGCTGCATAGATACTACAGGAATAAATATAACACTAAATGCAGGGGAAATCTCTGTGTGTGTCTGTGGGTGGGTGGATGTGTGCTTGTGCATCTACAAACATATGTCAAGTGAGCTGTTCATGTACTGCAACTTCTCAGGCTGGAGTAAGTAGATGTGGCAATAGACCGTGAGGGAACTGCATCCATGATATCATTTGCTGTCTGTGAAAAGGTGTTTTAAATTTGCACTGTCACTCAGCAGCTAATGTATGATATCCACAGTAGACAGTAAATGATGTCTTTGATTTTTTTATTTGGTATAATAATTTTGGAGTAAACAACCATTTGTTCCTCTTCTTTTTCCAGTGTAAAGATAATCACAGACTTATCGATAAAGGAGAAAGTTCTCAAGTGGCTCAGGCAGGTGCAGCTTGTGGACTGCATATAGGCACGACCGACCCAGATGCTTTCTGATACACAGCCGGCACAGCTGGGCAAGGCTGGCAGGACCTGGAGAAAAAAAAAGGCAAGAACAAGCACCCCCAACCCCACCACCAGTATAAGTCAGCAAGCAACAAACACCAGTAAGATTTGCAAATCAGGTCAAGCACTACACAAGACTTGCCAAAGTCAGGGAGAGGTAAATACATTATTGTTCATATTTAATTTATGTTGTCAAAGTTGGTCCAGTGATTTTAAAACTATGAGCACTAAATACCTTTTTCTGCATGCATGGCTAGGCTTTTCTGCATCTTTTCCTGAGCAAATACTTAAAATACCATACACTAGAGAGAGCGCACCGGTATGCATAGCCCTTGCTCAGGGTGTAAGACAACTCCCAGCAGTGTTGTGAGGATAAAGACAGGAGGGAGTACAGGGAGCTGCAGAGGTGCTCAGTGTAGACCAGCCATAACAGGGTGGATATGGCAAATACAGCTGGTTGTTCATATATACAGAACGTGCTTCTGTACCAGCGTTCCAACCACTGGTGTCTCAGCAGCTACCTGCACAAGTCATAACTGCAACTTAGCCTTTTTACATGACCACACTGTCTCTGAATATTTATGTATGTCAGTCAGTCTACCAGGGCTCCTCAAAATAATTTCTTAACGTGTCATCCAATTTTAATTAAGTTTGACAGAAAGGAAAACATCAGGAATATGGAAAGTCTACAAAAGTTTCGTGTAAAAAGGCACCACAGGTAAAAATAATTTAAAAACAAACAAACAAAAAAAGAATAATAATAAAAAAAAAAGAGGCCTTTTTGCCCTTCCCTTGCCTTGGGGGAAAAGTTGATGCATGTGAAAAACTCTTGTTAAAGGCCAGAGAGTCCACTGGTAGGAAAGCTGCCAGAGGGCTCATCAGGACGATGGTGAAGCCGGCTTGGGCAGTGGCTTGCATGTCACTGCACACTGCAGTGCTGCCCCGATGTCTTCTCCATAGGGTGACCAGGTAGGTGCTGCCAGTCCACCCTGCCGTGGGTCAGGTGAGAGGCACACCGGGCACAAACCCACTGGAAAAGAATCTCTCTTGCTTCTGCAATTGCATGCTTGCACATGCAAATGCAACTTGCTAGTGAACACGTCCCTGCCACCTTTGCGCTTTCCTCCTGCTGGAGTTGCTCCAGGTTGAACCTTTACGCCTGCTCCGAGGTGCTCAGCTTCCAAGCCTTGGCTCAGCCTTGTCTCTCCAGTTTCAGTAGCAATCACAGCAGTGTTTGGCAAGCAATGAGTAGAGATGTGTGCTTAAAAGCCTGTCCTTGTATTTTCCAGGTAAGCTTCATAATCTGTGCTTTTACTACAGGAAAATTTAGGAGCCTAAAGAGGCCGATAATGGTCCTCTGAGAATAAATTAATAGAAAAATATGGGATATATAGAAAAATATGGGATATATAGAAAAGAGCACTTGCACTGCTGTTGCTGGAAGTGAAGAAAGAAGCTACCATCTCCCAAAGCAGTTAGAAAAACAGAAACATTTTATATTTCACATCACTTAATAGCTAGGAAGAGGAGCAGTTAAAGGGAGCCATCTAAGTAACCACAGCAGGAAAGTCAAGGAGTATAAAGAAAACTTGTCAAGACAGCTCCCCGTGGTGCTTATTTCAAACAGAAGGACCTCAGAAAACACAGAAGTAGTAGGTGAAAAGGGCAGCTGTAGATGCTAGATACAGCAAAGTATGTGAAAGCAGGGCCAAAGGGAAAGGTGAGGAAACTGAGGAAACTTAATTTCTGAAAAGTGAAGAGCCAGCAGGAGCTGAAGTGCCCTATAGTCCCACTGACTGTAAGGGAGGAGAGGACGGCGAGTTGAAAGTGAAAATCAAAAAGAAGATTCAGAAAGAGAAAATTATTAATATCGGAATATTTCTTTATCCACACAAACTCTCTATCACACAGGGCAACTGGAGCAGGACAGCTGCAAGCACTGCCTTTGCTCACGCAGCCTGACATTGCTGAACATCTCAGGTACGGGGCCAGAAGTCACAAGAGGTGAGAAGCACTAAAGCAACAGTCCTCCCAGAAGGTTTTAGACATGACAAATTAAAGCTCTGCATGAAAAGCCATGCAGAAAGGGAGCAGGACAGGAGGATATTAAGGCAATGTTTCATTTCCTCTATAAAACCGACCTGTGTGTGGAGGGTCGGCACAAAGCCTATGCACAACATTGACAATATTAATGTACCCTCCAAGAGCTATTTTGCAGCTGGAAGAGGCCTCTCCGTGCACATCGTGCTTTGCTGCTCGGCGGGGAGCGAGCAGGCTCGGGAAGATGGGCAGGCTGCCGGCATGGAGGAGCAGCACTCACCCCCTGTGCAAGCAAAGCCCCAGGGTCATAGATCAGCTAACAGGGCACTAGTGAGTTGGGAAACACGGAGGTTAGAGACGAGGGGGAATTTAATCCAGCACATCCGCGCTGCAGGGATATTGTTATTGGATCCATCAAGTTCTGGCTGCATGTGGTGCAGGTGGAAATGGCACAAGAAGATCTAGGTTCATTTCTGCTCAGAAGTTTCTTCCAGTAGACTGGAAAGATAATCTGAAATATCATAGAGAGGCGGAAAGTAAACTGCAAAGGACACTGCTGCTTTGTGCTGTGGTTGCAGCCCCACGAACCGCTTGGAAGAGCTGCGTGCTGTGAAGCTGAATAGCCACCTGGCAAATAGATCCGCGCTCTCCTGGTGACCGAGGGCACACACACTCATGTCACTTTTTCTGCAGGAAGCAGGACATTGAGCCATGGTGCAAGCTTGAACACAAGATGGTGGTACTAAAATACTATCAATTAATAAACTCTCATGGTAGTTTTTAATCCTTAGTCTTCAGAGTCCAGATAAATAAGTATAAGTATAAATAAGTAGGTAAATAAGTATAATTTTCTTTCAGTAGATGGGAATAAAAGCACAGGACATCTAACAACTGACCAATTTACCTGCTAGACCCCTAACACTTGGTGGCAGATCTAGCAAAAAAAGAGATCTCTCATTCATTTGTGTCCTGTGTTGCAGGCTTGAAATTGGTAGAGAAGCTAAGAGAAGTCATACAGAGCATTACTTTTAAAAGCAGTTAAGAAAAAGTACTTAGCTAAAGGAAATAAATACTGTTCTACTTTAAAAAGAGAAGAAACAAGAAAACTACCTTCTCGCAGCAGAAGCGCCTGCTCCACTTTGCTGTTGGGTACGGCAAGATCCAGGGCACATTTGAGTTCAGCATTTCTGCATTTCAGGTTAGCACCATAGTCTGTCAGCAAGATGACTACCTCCGCGCTGGATTTCCTTGCTGCTGCGTGGAGGGGGGTGTCTAACCGCTTCCCCCTGTTAACGTTGGCTCCTTGCGCAAACAAGAGTGCACGGTTAGATCTGGGAGTTGGCAGGAACTGTGTGAACCCACATCACGCAGGCTGGTTTCCACCAGTAGCCTCAATAGATGAAGGGGAGGGATGGCACACAGGCCTCCCTCGTTTCTCTCAATAGCAGCAGTGCAAAACTCAGCAGGTCAAACACCAGCTGTATAAACGTCCTCTGAGCCACCAAACCCTGTCTGCGATCGACAGAACCGAGCAGCTTGACCTTTAGTCCAAGAGATGTTCAAAGCCTACTATATGCTCTGTAAATTTGTTAATAACATAAAATATAAAATATATTATGTTAATTTATTTACCAGGGGGAAAAAGATCATTTAGGTATCTCAGTGTAATAGCTCCAAGAGCACAGCAAGCAAAATGCTTGCCCTGGGCTTGCCAGGCACAGCAGGGCCACACTTCTAGCAGGTGTAAGTCAGCTAATGTACAGTGACAGCAAAAGTTTATGCTAGCTCATAGGCGGTGCCTGGACCTGCAGTGATTATTCTTTCGAGCAGCTTTACTGCTGTCTTTATCAGCCACTGAGAAGCAGATGAAGTTAATGCTTAGCATGTCAGTTTATCAAAATCAGGATTTGATTTTGGTCACTAATATTAGACAGCATTGACTGTGCTTCCTGTTATCATTCTACAAAACAAAAAGTATTTTATTTTCACATTCAGACAGTCTCAGGGCTGTCTCTGTAATTAGGAAATCATAAATTCTTCATGAATGCAGGTGAAATTTTTAATAGCCTCAAATGAGTTTCTCAGACTCCAGCTGCCCAAACACCTCTTGTGGAAATAACCTATGGTGTTTGCAGGTGGGAGGAAGCCCAGACAAACCAGCAGTGCTGGCTCACACTACCACAGCTCTCCCCCAGCCCCTTTTCCAGATATACCTAGCTCCAAAAGCTTCTTGACGCAGTCTGTCCTCTGGTATGTGCAAGCCACATAGAGCGGGGTCCCATGCTGCAAGTCTTCTTGGTCAATGTCAACCTCGTGAGCCAGAAGGATCTCCATGCACTCCCTGTGGCCTGTGAGGTGAAGAAGAGACATCACTTAAGTGCCACAAGAGCAGAATACACCCAGGTACAACCGGTGGAGCACAAGAGCTGCGAATAAGCCAAGCCTATTATTTATCCGTACCAGTACAGACAAGTTTTTTGGGAAAAAACTATTTTAAGGTCAATAGAAAATGTATTCCTCATTTAGCTTCACTCACTGCCCAAACATTACCTCTCTTGACTGCTTCGTGAATGGGTGAAGCAAGGTGGTTCCTGAGCTGCGGCTTGGCTCCGAATTCGAGCAGCATGTTGACACAGGCCACGCTGCCACTGCAGCAGGCGTTAAACAGAGGAGTGATCCCGTCGATGGTGGCTGCGTTGACCTGAAACAGCAGGACACGCTCAGGATAATCCAATCTAAGAGGAATGCCCTTGCAGTGTGCCTCATGTGCACACCAGAAACGCACCAGAAAAAGGCACTTGCTTTGTTTGATATCAGAATTGATTTTGTTAACAACTTTCAGAGTTCTATGTCATGGCACAACATATATAACATTGTCCTCTGAGTTCTGCCCTCTTTCCCGGACGGCTAGTGCCATAAGGCATCAACACTGCCCGCGATGAATGCTCCTCCTAGAGTCGCTCAGAAAATGCAGGTGTTTTTTTTTTTTAATGGGAGAACTTGAGTATCTTCATGACTAATTTGCACCAACCCAAAGCCAGAATACACTCAGATGAAAATGGTTTTGTTTTTTAAATGAAAACATTTACTTCATGTTTAATACTTTCACCTGAAAACACATTTCTAGCAAAGAAATTTTGTCAGAAACATATTCCTAATCCTGAACAGAAAAAGAGTTTGAGAGGTTTTGTGTCCATATGCATTGTGTGTATATGTAAGAGAGAAAGATTGTCCTTCCTTCACCTCAGATGTAGAGACCTGCCAAGAACCACCATCTGTCATTCTCCACCGGGACAGCACAGTCCCCGCCATGTGTTGTGCACAGCGCCGTAGGTGCCGTGTTTAACTACACAGCAAGCCCTTGGAGGCAATTTATGCAGCAAATCTGCATGTCTTTAATTCTGTGGCACACTGGAGAAGGCCAATGGATTATACAAGCATGTGGCAATTTCTGCAGTTTCCAAATCAGGGAGGAGAGGAAGGAGACAAGAGAGGAAGGGCTGGAGGAGTCCTGGGCCACCGGGGAAGTCAGAGGACTTTGTTACCAGTGCAAACACAGGAGCTGCATCGCCAAAGGGTTGGAGCACCAGGATAGAAATACCTTAGCCCACACAATTTAAGTAACAAAGTATTTCGCCTTTAAAGCGGAGAAAGGCAGTGATGTTTAAGAACCTATTGATTTATTGTGGGTAATTCAGCAGCAGATAATCTGTAGTTGATAGTTTCCTAGACATCATTTGTCCTTGTTCATTTCAACTACTGACTTGTTTCTGATGCCATATAAGCTAAATCCTTTTCTCACAAGGCGCTTTTCCCACAATTACAAGCCAGTCCTTGCCATTTCCAGTGTTTCAGTCCTTGCCATCTTCAGCAAGCTCCAACCACTGTGAGACCATGCTACTCTACGTGAAGCTGCACTTGCAGATGAGGCAGGCACGCTGGAGGAGGCAGCCCCTGCTCCCTGGTGCCTCTTCTGCTTTCTCACCTTCATGGAAAACCACTGGGGGAACAGACCTGGCTGGAAAATAATCATGAGAGGTGGGCAAGCTGGTGTGATATGGGGAGATATCAGGTACCAATGCATGGGGGACATCTTTCTGCTCAGATTTTGGAGCTCAAAATGAAGCTTGCTCTTCCTGAAATTGCAGGGCTCTGACCAAGACTCTGTTTCAACAGCATCATCACTACAGATCCTGTCCTCTTCCTCGATCTTCTTCCCCTTCTGCTAATTGCTGAACTCAACTATACCCATCCTGCACAGCTTATAAAACAGAAAAATATAACAAAAAAAAAAAAAAAAAAAAAAAAGAAATAGATATACTTTGGGGATATCTGTATTTCTGACAGATTACATGCTGCAGCCCTGCAGCCCAGCACTTCCCCCGCCTCGTCCCCAGTCTCATCGGGCAGATGTGGCTGGAGCTGCTGGAGGCACTGCGGGTCTATCAGCATCGTTTCACACAGGGCCAGCGATTCAGGCAAGCTGGTAACCGAGAGTAGTCAAGGAGATCATTGAAGCAGAAAAATGACTTCTTTGGTTTCCCTCTCTACTGGGCATTGGTTTAACTGGTAAAAGAGGAAAGAATGGTAAGACAGATGTCGTGGAGTAAATGTTTTGGTAAAAAAAAGGAAATAAAGAAGAGCAGAGCAATAAAGAAGAGCAGTAGGATGGCACAATTTCTCCCAGAATTTAGACAACTAACTGTTGACTTTATTTATGAACGGAGAGCGGGGGAAAAGCCAAGACCAAAAAACACCAGAGCTATATATTATACCAGGAATAGGCTGATTTCTTAGGAAAGCAACAGGTAGTTCAGAGGCGATTCTCTGAGTTATAAAAAGTCAGTGCCATTAATATATCAAAATCAAATAAAACTGAGCACGAAGGGGTTTTCGTTTCATCTTTCTAAGGGATTGAAATTTTGCATACAGTTTAGGAAGCAAACAAATGCATTTTGCTCTTCAGAGGATAGCTTGATTGCCTGGTTTTGCGTTGCTCAGTTTCTTGCCATATAAATTGTACTTGAAAACCCAGCTGAATGAAATATATTCTTATATATTTCATCCATTCCTGTATCTCCATTTTTAACATGTATTCTACCTGAGGCCCAGCTGCGGGGAATGTTATTTTATTAGCAGATAAAATGTTTCATTGCTTTAAGCACATCTATTTTTGCTTACATGAGACTCCCAAACCACCCCACAGAAAAACCTCAGGCAATTCCAGTGATGGTTATGGGGGGAAAAAAGGGATAAGTCATTTTGCTCAAGGTTATTTTCACCTAGCACCTCTCATTCCTTTTCCATCAATCACGACTGCATTTCGCTTACAGAGAGGAAGCAAAAGAGAATAATGGCGTCACCCAAGCAACCGCCGGAGGAGGGCAACTCCACCACCCGCGGAAACAAAGCACCGTTTTGTTTTTCCCCGTTTCTGCCCGAGATGC
>NW_010520135.1:0-1793 GCF_000687285.1 Phaethon lepturus
CAGCGCTCTGCAGGCAAGGTCTACACCTGAGCTCTCTTCAGCACCTTGGCTGCCTCTGCCTCCTTCCAAGGAAGAAGAAGGAGCCGGGAGCCCGGCGTGGATGCGTCAGCCCCCACCAGTGAGAGTGGGTGCGGGGAGCAAGGGAAAGCTCGTGCCGCCGCAAACCTGCGTCGCGCCGGTGCTGGGGGCAGCTTCAGGGACGAACGGGCGGTTCTACTGGACAAGTTGTACTTAAAGCAGAGAAGTTTTGAAAAGGGAAAACTTTACATCTCAAAGAATTCCGTGCAGCGGTAAACTCTGCGCATCTACCCGTTCTCGACGCAGGTGACGTACGTATGTGTTGGCGTGCCCGCGTACGAGCACAGCACGCGTGTCTTCCGTAAAATCGCAGGCATGCACATACCTGGACACACGTACACGCACCCGGACTGAGGCCTTTGTACATTTGTGTTTACTGAACGGGCTTAATACAGGGCAAAGTTCCCTTTGCTTTCTGCTTGCTGACATTTCAGGGAGAAAAACGTCCTGCCGCAGGCTCAGGAAAATAACTGAGTGAATAACTCAAAGGGAAAAAAAAATAATATCCAGGATTGCTCCAGTTAAGGAATTAGCCTGCCTAGCCTCTGCAATAAAGCTCCTCTCCCTCTCTCCCTGTCAGTCCTGTGGCACCCTCCCTGCTCTGCGTTTTAATTCTAGTCTCTAATCTCAGCCGCTCCTGTGATAAATTAATTGTAATGATAGAGGCCCCAGTTACGAGGTCTGCACCGTTTGCTTGTAATCTGAGCGACAGGTTTAGGGCCTGCTTTATTTAAGATGCGAGGGTAATTACATGGGAGTTAGCATATGCAGGCAGGGAGATATGATTCATTCTCCCAGCGACGGCCATGACACAGCTGTTTGTCGGATAAAATAGAGGAACCGTGTTGTTACAAAATGTTCCCCTTATTATACCTCATTAAAAACAAGGCTGCGATAAGTCAGACCTGGCAATGAATAAAATGTATTGCCCCCTGTAAAAGCTGATAGGAGAGAAAGAGGGTCTTCCAAGCAGCCTCAGGTCATTTATTTATTTTTTGTTCTCTTTCACGCTCCCTCTTCTTTCTTTCCCTCCGGTTTTCTGCCTTGCACTGGCTGCTGGAGAGAAGAAAAAGAATGTTTTCTCTTGCTTTCTCTTCTTTCTTTTCTTCTTTCTTCCTTTCTTTGAACCTGCCTATGCCCTCCCCTTCTGGGAGCAATCGCAGATAAGGCAGAGTCGGGCCAACGGCAATTAGCAAAGCCTTTCGCAGGGAACAAAAGAGGAGATTTGTTCCCATCGGCCCAACACGAGTTGTGCCTCTTCACCTTGCCTGAATGCAACAGGCTGAGAGACATGGGGAGCTCCCTCTCCAGCCCAGGGCCTTCGCAGGCAGGTTGTTTAAAAAGAAAACAAAAATTTAAAAATTCAAAATAATAGGAAAACGTTCCTTTCAGGAAAGAAAAAGTCTTTTTCTTTTCCTTTTCCTCTCTTTTCAGACGACCCGAGAAGTGCGAGGTGATTCTCTCCCCCTTTGCATCCGCAGGAAAACAGTGAAAGTTTAAACAATAAAAGCCAAAAGTGGGGGAGAAGGCCACAAATGGCTTCTTAGAGCCCCATCAGGGTGAGATGTATAGAAAGGGTGCCTCTGAACCGGCGTGCCGGAGCAGATGCATAAATCCGTCGCCTCTGAGAGTGCTTGGGCACGGGAGTTCAAAGGATGGCTTTTACTCTTTCACCAGCGTTTTTTTCTTTGCACACACTTTAAGCTGTCAAACTT
>NW_010520135.1:1991-5325 GCF_000687285.1 Phaethon lepturus
GAGCAAAGCTCGAGGCGGGCAGCTGTGGCCTTTTGGAGTTGTTTGTATGGGCTGCATTAAACCAAATGACGTGTGTCTTGGTTTTTCTAACAAATTTTTTTTTTTTTTTGAACTCTGATCAATACGTTCAGCTGCCTCTTCTCAGACCATTTGCTTCTCTCCTGCGTATGTTGCTCTTTTCTTCCCACAATAGCTGAGATGAATGAATAAGGTTGATTGATAGATTGGCTAGTTTATTTTTAACTTAAGCTATTGAGGATGATTTATAAAAGCATCATCATTTCTTTCTGGATGGATATTCAAGTTATAAACATTGTAACATTTGACTAACAAGATACTGAGCTGCGCTCAATTTAAAAATTAGATTCAGTATCTTAGAAATAACTTTCTGAAGTACCACACACAGCAAATTAGTCACTTTTTAGGTCTGTTCCCTCGGGAATAGGACCTGTTTGTAAAAATACATATCTGGTTTGCATCCAAGCCACCAGATTTTTGGGAGGGTAGGTCATTGCTTGCCTGGGTTATTGTCCTCCATGCTGTACCCAGGTCCCGTGCTGCCATGTGGCTGGTGTTGGGTGTTAGCAGTGAGCTCAGGAGCGGCAGTGGCAGCAGAAGGTATTGTAGTACCATGGGGTATCACCACGCTGTTAGACCAATTAGGGACTTACGACGATAGAGACGGTGGCTTGGGCAAAGAAGATCAGATTCCAGTGTGGAGCCTGTGTTCATGTCCCATTGCTGCTCATGGCTTCTCCCACACCAGCCAAGGAGGCACAGGTACTGCCAGGTCTTGCCTCTGTCTGGTGGTAGTATTTTAGTGGAAAAGTGATTTTTGGGTCAGGGGCAGTACCAGCTCGTGACAGCTATGATAGCACTGGTGTCGTGGACCCTCTGGGCTATACGAGCTGCTTGCATTGCTTTCAAATACTGGATGGTGACTGTGGGGACATCAGTGCTGTGCACTTGTGAAGAGCCTAACCTGTTCACATCACCTTGCTCCAAAGACGTGGGGTATAAGGATGAGGAGGTCTCTCAAGACAAAATGTCCCAGGCAGATGTGCCCTCATGCAAGAGTCTACAGCATTGCCATGGATGGCAATGGTACCGCCAGTGTCAGGGTGAGACTAGTGCATTTTGAAGGCTGATGTTGGAACGTCAGGGAGACGTCGAGTGCAGCATAGGCAGTCCTTGGACAGTTTTTCCCGAATCTCTGGCTTAATCACACTTTCCCAGACTGGCTGGCTTGTCCCCTCACCTCTTCTTCCCACTTCTGTATTGATCCTCCGCAGCAGTTCTCCTTTCTGAGTAGATTTTGTTTACAGAGATGTAATGAAGTGTCTTATTTCCAAATAAAATCCAAAACAAGCAGGCAGGAGTAATGGTTCACAGATTCAACCACTCCCACACTGGTAATTTACTAAAATTAAAACTTAATTAAGCCAGGCTCACTCAAAGGTTTTGCATAATTTAGTAGTCTGTCTTGGGTAGCCAAGGAGCTGTACAGGCAGGCAGCTGAGTCAGGAGCCGGGTCTGTCATCCAGCTCTGGTGGAGTCAGGGCTATTGCTTGGCACTTTGTACACCTCCTTCTTTCCACTCGTAAGATCTCAGAGCAATTTAAAGGATTGAGCTGGAATCACGGCCTCCCTTTTGCTGACGGGGAAAGTGAGGCCCAGAGGAAAGCATCAGCTGTCCAGGCTGGTGCTGTGAGTAGTGGTAGAGGAGAACCTGAGGTCTGCACCCCCTCATCCCTGTTTATGCATCACATCAGCCATTCTCAAGGTTTTTAAAAATGGATTATTACACAGTTGCAGCATCTGGACTAGGTCATGTCTCTGCTGAGGGATGTAACTTGCATTCTAAGGCCACATCTTAGGGGAATATGTCACCTTTGAGCACAGGACCACTTAGCGTCACTTAGGGATGACAGCTTGGGAGGGTGTGCGGCCAGGTCATGGTGATGGCACCCGTATGACTTGCTGCTAGGAGTAGGGCTCCTTTGCAGGAGAGCACGGAGCAGGGAGGAGCACTGCTTCCAAAGATCCTACAGTCTAGGCAGCAGGAGCTGTGTCGAAGGGAAAATGGAAGGGCTCCAGTGTCGTAATGGAGCAGCAGCAGAGGCGCTGGGGAGCATGTAGGAGCAAAGACCGAACTGATGGGCTGCTGTCAGTGTGTGTTCGGCTGTACCTCCTCCCCTTCCCAAGAGATGCCCTGTGAGAGCCTGCTGTTGGACTGGGCAGAGACCTTTGTATCCACAGTTACTTGGTCTCTTTTCTTTATTCCTTAAAGGGAAGGGACAAGTTTTATCACTGGATCCTCTGCTGCCACTGAGAAAGCTTTGGAGAGACTTGGTGGTAGAAATGCCAAGCCCTCTTTCTCCTCCTGTGAACTGGCGTTGGTAGAAGTGCTGCTGTGGGAGGTTATCCCAGAAAAGCTGGCGGCTAATGCCTGAAAACCACGGCTTAGTCGGCGCAGTTTTGCTCTTCTACTGGGTGCAGGTACCCAACTGCATCAGACACACCCGAGCAGCCCTGTGGAGCAGTTTGGGCATTAAAGCCTATCTATCTATCTATCTATCTATCTATCTATCTATCTATCTATCTATCTATCTATCTATCATCTCTGTTGTCCCACTGGCCACCTGGGGACAGCTGATGGGGACTGCCCAGGTGGGTCAGCACCATGAGGCTTTGAAGCCCAACAGAGCTGTAGGAGTGTTGTTGCCTTTCCGAAGCCTCCGAGAGATGCTGCCTTGGCTGCAAGGGATGGACTGAAGGGACTCCAGGTGGAGTTGGCTTCCTACACAACCAGGCATGAGCGGGGCTTACAGAGAAGAGATCTGTCTCTGCAGGGGGAGTACAGAACCAGGGAGGGTGCTTGAAAGGGAAACAGAGAGCAACCATTTAGCTGAAGATGCATAGAGGGGAGCTCACCTCAAAGGGAGCACCCTGAGATGTCTCCTTCAAAGGGAAGGGAGCTGCAGGACTCAATGTCTGGACCTTCAGCACTGAATGGGACACCCAGCACTGGTGGAGAGGGGAGGGCCATCAGCTAGTGCTGAGGTTAAGGATCACCCAGAAGATGCTGGCTCAAGAGAAGGGGGACAGCAACAAAAGCTGGGGGTGGTGGTGGTGTAAAACCAAAGGGCAGCCCTCCCCTCCCCCTCGACCCATAGAAATCCACGGGGGGCTGGAGAGGCAGGTGAGTAAATCACGCCGCCCGGCTCCATCACCGCCGGGCTCTTCTTTGTGCGCCGCACAAAGGCTGGGAGCGTTGTATTTTTGGTGCGTGCGGGTGTGTTTTGGCGCGCGAGGCCCCCCCGGCCGAGGGCGA
>NW_010520136.1:0-267 GCF_000687285.1 Phaethon lepturus
AGCACCGGAACCACGGGCCGGGCTGGCCGGGGATGCCTTTGACGACGACAGTGTGGAGTTCAGGATTGCTGAAATAGAGAAAAGCATCTTGTCGCTGGAGAAGGGGATCAAGAAGGCACCAAGCCCTACCAAAGCCCTCAGCCCCACGGAGCTGCTCGGCACCACAGTGGTGAGGACACCCACTCCAGGTATGTGAGCTTGTGGGGGTGTCTCTGAGGTGGTGGTGGGGCCTGAGGCTCCCTCCTGGGTTGGTAGAGGGAGTGAGGA
>NW_010520136.1:440-750 GCF_000687285.1 Phaethon lepturus
GTTGCTCCCTGGGCGGCCACCGAGGCGGTGCCGGATGTCATCGGGTCCCTGGCCGGTCCTGGCTCGCTGACGCTGGAGACGGGCAGCAAGGTGTCAGTGAAGCCTTCGGCAGCTGCCCCGGGGGCCGCCCTGGCCCAGCAGCGGCTGGACCGAGAAGAAGATCACGGCAGAGGAGACAGAGAGGTGAGGCAATGCTGGGGGCGAGGGAAACGCTGGGTTTGGGCCCCTTGAGGTGGAACTGGGAAGCCCCCGGCGAGGGCAGGTGAAGGGCTGTGCACGGGCACGTGCCTGCGCCACACCAGCTCGCACA
>NW_010520136.1:1233-1783 GCF_000687285.1 Phaethon lepturus
CCTGGCTGCCACTGGGAGGGTCGAGTCCAGCCTGGCCAACACGACCCCATCAGCACCTTGAAGCCTTTGGGTGGTGTTTTGACTCTCCCCCTTTCCTCCCCAGCCACCCTGGGGCCGTGCACTCGGCCAAGAACATCCTGGAAGACATCAGCAACATGTTCGACGACCTGGCCGACCAGCTGGACGCGATGCTGGACTGAGGCTTGCTCCCTCCTTCCCCTCCCCGCCTCCGGCTGCTCCGCCCGGGCCCCTCGTGACGGGGGGAGGGCGAATAATCCGGCACCAAGCGGTGCCTCCAGGTCTCTCCAGCCACTTCCCTCCCTGCACTTTGCACTGCGGCTGGGAACGCAGCTGCCCCTCCTTGCTCGCCCCTGGCTCCGTATCACACGTGCCAGCATGGCCGTGGGCTGGTTTCCGAGGGGGTCAGGCATTTCCCACCAGACTGGCAGCAGGAGGAGAGCCCAGAGGGGCTGCACATGCGGTCCTGGAGGCCACCAAGAAGCCCTCACTCCCTTGCACAGAGCTGAGGAGCCTCCACAAGGGACCTTTC
>NW_010520136.1:1796-10490 GCF_000687285.1 Phaethon lepturus
CCTGCAGCATTGCCAAGTCCTGCCTCTTATTATTTATCCCCTGCCAACAATGTGTCAAAGGAGAGACCTCCTCGGGCAGCCGCCACCAAGCTGGCTATTTACTGAGCAGATCCCAGCCCCGGCAAGGCCTGACAGCAGCTAAAAGAAGACAGGGCTTGTCGCAATTTGGCAGCTTGCGGAGCGAGAAGGAACCCTTCTGCTTTATTTGTTGCTTTTCCGAACGCGTCAAGTGTCGGGCAGTGTGTAATCCATGTGGATGGAAATCCCTCCGGTGGGACCCACAAACCCCTCGAGATGGGGCTGGCACAGCCTGCAAAGCAGTGGATGCTCCGCCATGGCCCTGCCAGACATGGAGGTCTACCTGCCCCTTCCCCAGAGCGATGAGGATGGCGATGACGGCGCCGAAGGCCTGTGAATCTGCCGGATCTTGCTGCTAGATGGAGGCTGCCCTCTGCCGACACCGTGCCTACGCAAACTGCCACCCCGGGGCGTCCAGGGTGAAGTAGCGGCATGGTTAGTGCTTGGGTTTTTTTCCTTTTTTTTTTCCCTCCCCTATCCCTTTTTTGGGGGAGAAAACGGTCCCTTTTCCCACTCCCCCTCCCTGCGGGGAGCTGCTGGCACAAACTCCGCTGTGAGCGTTGTTAAACAGTAGCAGCGTTTGGGACTCTGCGAGATGCTTCCTTGCAGCCCTAAAACCCAGCGGGAGAGGTGACCCCGCGTGCACTGGGTGAATTCAGCTCGGCAACAGCTACTGCGCGTACAGGCTAGATGCGGTCACAGCCCCGTGGCTGCAGCAGGGGAACAGCAGCGATAGCTCATTGCATCCAAGCGGTAGGAACGGCTGCATAGCTTGAAGACAGATTTCTCTAGCAGGATCTGTTTAGTAGTGCATGTCTAAATATGTCCAAGAGCCCCAAACTTGGCTTGAGCTCGACATGCCAAGCAAATGAAAGCATCAGAGCACCAGAAGGGAACCTAAGATTGTACTAAAGTGCCATTTGCTACAAAAATTCCAAAGGGGGAAAAAAAAAATCCACATATCCCCCCTTTTTAAAAAATCACCACTGCAAAACCAAACTGGAAAGGGAGAAGGTGGCTGAAGAGGCAGTTGCTTCCCAATCTTTTTAGGAGTTTGTGACTGAATTGGACTGTTTGCAGCCCCGCGTCCCCTTGTACAGGAAGGGGAGCAGCCCCTGCGAGCAGAGCCCGCCTGGACATTCCTGAGGGTCTCTGCTCACAAGCAGCAGTTGTGCTGTGGGCTGGAGGTGCCAGCCTGGCTTCTAGGCTGAAAAGCAAAGACAAAAAAGCCCTGAAAAGAAAAAAGAAAAAAAAAAAAATCATATTGTTGGCTGGGACTTGAGGTCAGTTTGAGGCGGTTAAGACACTTCTCTCCTGGCTAGTTGGTTGCTCTGATTTATGTATCACATTGAGGGTATTTAAATGACTGTGTCTGACAGGCAAGTGCTACGTCACGGACCCAATTGTTTTTAAATAGCTACAACCAGTGGCACTTTATCAAAAGGTTTGCAGAAACCTTTTAAAACTGATTTTTACTCTCACAAGTCAATCTGGGACAAGCCCAGTTATTTTTTTCCAATGTTGATAAACTGTAAATGTTTTTTTTTAAAGGCCAATGTATATATTTTAAATGTGATTTATTATATATATTTACTAACCAGAACCGCAAGTCTTGTACTCTAGGGTCAGGGATAAAAGGACACTGGGGTGGAGCTGTCGCTGTCTGAGCCACCTGAGGGCAGCACCACGCTGCTCTCATTGTCAATAAGGGAATTAAACATTTGATTTTGCAGAAGAATGCCTATTTTTTAAGCTCTAGATCTCTATTTTGAAGCTACTGTATGGTGTGTAAGTTATGTACGCTGCAACTGGGACTAACTGACCCCAGCTGCACCTGCTCCGTGCAGCAAGACAGTGAGGGGCAAAAATAGCCCATGTAATCACCAAACTGACAACAGATTTTAAACCATCTGCTCTGTTTGTGTTAATCATGTGTTTTGTTTTCCACTAACATCCATTAAGACTAAATTCTATTAAACAGTGGGGCATATTTTGCCCTTTTGATAGTTTTGCCTAGTTGTGTCCTTCATGTCAAATTGCACAAGCTTGTCTCCTACTGTGTTTGAAGTTGACTGAGGATCAGCTTTATCCTGCCCCTCAAGTGCTTAAGAACTGGGTTTCCTCAGATAATGTCCCCTGGTGAGAGTCCCACTGTTGCCTCCAGCGAGGTTAGTGCTCAGTTCGTCTTACCACCATGGCAGTAAGATGTGGCGAGAATGCTGGGGACCAGCACTACCTTCCAGGGCCCCACTGCCCAGCTTTGAGCACGTCTGAAGCCTCAGCTATCCCTGCCTGCTGGGCAAAAGCACTCCTCCATCCTCCTTCGTGATCAGAGCGTGGCCACAGTGACATTAGGTCCTGCTTTGCTCAGAACAAGATGCCCAGGCTTCCTCGTCTTGCCACACTCCTTTTCTCCAGTGCTTGCAGTGCCTGTTCCAGCTTGCCCCTGACCTTTCATCCAAAGGGCTTCAAACCATGCCACGAGCCATGACCGAAGCAGTGCCTGGGATCTAGGAGACCACAAGGTAAGAGGATTGTTATTCTGTAGGAAGAGGCATACAAAGCTGGACGGACTTGCCCAAAGCTGAGCAGAAAGTGGGAAAAAGTGCCAGGCTCGGGGTCCCAGGAGCTCTCAGGCTGTGTCCCTAAAACACGTGAGCCAGGACCCTGAGACCCGAGCAGCCATACACATTTTCATCTCCTCGCTTTGTGGGGTGCAAACTCCGTCCCACTCTCACTGGGTGTGTTATCCAAGACAGTCATTTATTGCCGTTCATACACTGGATACATGTGGGTCTGAGTTTGTTTCTTCTTTTTTTTTTTTTTATACAATTTACAAGTTTTAATACAAATCAAATATTTTTACATACATCCAAAAAAATTTAATATAAAATATACACCATTTAAAAACATCTTGATGTAGGAAATTTCTTTCTGAAGCCGTGTACCCTGACCCTCGGATACCTCAATGGCTGAGGGAAGGGTGGCATTGGCGAGACCATCCAAAAGGCTCCATTCATACATCTCTGCTCCCTCCAAGTCTGGCAGGGGAAGGAAGGTGCAGGAAAATAAACATTTGTGATTACCCAGAGAAGGAAACCGTGGAGGTGCCTCCTCTAGAGGAAGGTGTTGCCAGCGCCGGTATCTGCTGCCTTTTATCACCTACAACTGTTAGTGGCACAGGGCAAGAGCCAAAGGCTGGAGGGGAGGAGGCTGCTCTGCAGGAATAGCAGTGAGCAGCCTGGTGCAGCCTCTGACTCCAGCCCAGCCCGGCCACAGAGGACATCGTATCCCACCTGCTAGCTGACCCTGGCATCAGAAAGAAAGGCTCATTTCTCAGGTGCCAGGGATAACAGATCTGGAGTTGGCATTTAGTGAATTAAGTGAGACTGAGAAAGATGCAGCTTGATCTTCCTGAGCCAGGCAGCTCTGCAGGCCTGAGAGGAATGAAGGCAGAGTTCAGCCTAGCTGGCAAAGGCAAGCAGACCCACTCTGCAAGCAGGAGGGGCCCGGTACTGCTGCGCTGCAGGAAAGCAGCTCTGCCTTTCCTCAGTGAGCTACTGGCTCCCTATCCCATGCAACCCTGCCAGCAGCATGGAATCCAAACCAGCTCTCCAGCTGTGGGAAGAGGGTCCAGGCTTCTGAACAACCCCCCTGCTCCCCTCCAGCACCCTCTGTCTGTCCCCAGAGCTCAGGGGCTGGCTGTACCCCCATGTTGCTCTCCTACCAGACCCACAGCAGGGATAAGGGTATTGCTTAGAGACATGCAGTAGTGTGCATTCTCTCTGGTTATGCAGAAATGTAAGGAAGACAAGGTGGAGCAGCAGGGCAGGGCTGTGGGTTCCCAATCAGCTCCCTGCCTGCCAGGGAAGGACCAGCAGCCATGTGTTAAGTCTCTGGTACCAAAGGGAAACAACAGCTGTATATTGTAGTGTTCATCTTGGAAGAAAAACAGTGCCAGCATTTGCCTGGTTTAGCCAGTTTTTAGAACTAGGAAGGCAGTCAACATCTCCATGAGCTGCAAATATTCCAGTAGCCAAGCCTGTGTGCTCCTGGGTGGCTTTTGACTGTCAGCCCACAATGGCACCAGTGCTCCCAGTACAGCTGGGGTCTGTTCAGAGCTCAAGAGCATGTGTTCCACATTGGGGTAAATCACAGTTTGCAGCAGCCCTCAGGGGAATGTGTGCCCCAGTTGAATGAAGAGACCTCCAGAAAAACAGGGAACAGATGTGAGGGCAGCAGCATGGCAGGGAGAGACTTGCAAACACTATCAGAGAAAAACATGATGAGGGGTGTTTCCCTGTGCCTTCAAGAACAAGTACTGGATGCAGCACAATCCCAGGCCTGGAAAAGGAGCCGTCCACCAGCTCCATGTTAGTCACAACTACAAGATGCAGATATCCTGCCTGGAAAGACATTCCCCCCCCCCTCCACAGCAGGATAGGCAGGTCTCAGGTTTTATCTCTAGCTATGGCGCTCTCAAGCAGGCATGTTACTGAAGCACAATGGCAATTCAAATCACAAAAATGAGGACAGTTCTACACCTCTCTAGGGGTTGTTAAAGCAGACAAAAGCTAGTTCAACAGGAGTGGAGAAGGCAGAGCCATGCTGATTCACTGCAGGCAGGCAGAGCTGCCCTCCTGACTCCCTCTGCACCAGATCCCTAGGGCCAAATGCAGACAGCTTTTCTTAAAGCCCAGTCTCATCCCTCTTTAAGCACTCAACAGCCAGCACATGGCTACAGCAACAACGCTAGAGGGCAGGCCTGGTACAGCCTGGCCTTCGCGGGGGCTTTCCCAGCACCTTGCCAGAGACCCTTCCCAGGGTTCCCTCGGGAATGAGAGCTCCAGTCCTCACCCAGCACTCCTGGAGCTGCAAGAGAGATGGCTCCTTTGTCCCAGGACTCCGGAAGAGTGAGGTGGGTGAGTGTACACACAGCCAGGCACACCCACATCATCCAGGAGAGCACACAAAGATGGAAAAACAAAATGGGTTTCAATAGAGATCTCTTGCTTCAGCAGCCCTGTGTCTCACCTGCTGGCCCCAGACTCTCCTGACAGGTCCAGGAAACCCATCTGCTCACACAGAGGGAAGGAGTCACTTCATTTCATCATCATCATGATACCAACAAAACCCTCTAGTAATAAATAAATAAAGGAAGAGCAGCCTGAACAGCTCCCAGAACTTGCAGGCTCCCTTGAGAGTACCCTAGCAGGCTGGGGAAAGGCTGCATACCTGCCGGGCGATCCTGATAGCAGTGCCCTGCCTGGGGCCCCTGGAAGGTGCTGATGTAATTTTGCAAGGAGGCTGTCTGGTTTGCATGTGTGAGGGAAAACTCCCTGAGCCTTTGGTGCAGCCACTCTCCCAGTGCAGGATGCGGCTGTCTGGTCGTGGCTCTGGGGAACTTGAGCTGGGAGTGTTTAAAATGGTGAATTCATCCCCAGCTTCGTTTCAAACTGCAACTTCTGCCTCTTTTGGTAACGGACCCGGACCCTGGAGAAGTCAGAAGAAAGAAAAGAGTCAGCATGTGGAGGGGTGAAAGGCAAGCAAAGCTGCCCCACTGCAATTCCTGAGCTGCACAGCCCCAAGAAGCAGGGAAGCCCCTGGCCTGGGCTCTCTGGTACCTTGGGAGGGGAATTGAATCCAGAGAGCAATCTATGGCCCCAGTCCTACTCCATCCAGCAAAGTCCCATCTCCAGGGCCACCAGACACAGCAGAGAAAGGTCCAAAAACCCTTCCCAGGAACAGAGACAGTGGCTCTGTCCCCATCAGGGTTCCCTGTAAACCCTGCTGCTTTTCCTCACCAACCCCTTTCCTGAATCGATGCTCATTAGCGTTAACTCCCAGCTCCGGCTGCTCCCTGTGCTAGGAAGAACAGCCAGTCACTTTGCCTGCTACTAATTCTTGGCTTCAGCCACTTCCCGTGAAAATGAGTCCCACAGTCCAGGCACTGTGTGAAGATGTATTTCCTCTGCTGTGATTCAATGCCTCTCTGTCCTCATGGGACAAGATGGAGAGAACAGCCCTCTCCAATTCCACACTGGTATTTCATAGACCTTGACTGTCTCCCTCTCATTGGTTTGAGATAAGGAAATTTTGGTTTCCCTTCCTGCTCCCAATCACTGCTACTGCCCTTCCCTGACCCTCTTTCCTCCCCTGCACTTCCTCCCTGAGAGGTGGGAACATGAGCTTGCACACAATAGCCAGGTGATTTACACAATGCAGTCATCTTTTCCTATTTATTCCCCACCCTGTTCCCTGTGCATCATTTTTCTGCAGCTCAAGGCCAGGCTGGAGTGAGGCTCCAGCCCTTTCTCCCCATCTTCCCTACTACCCCCATACCTGATTTCATGCAGCTTGACAATCTCATTGATGATAACCACAAGGACCAAGGAAAGAAAACCCAGGAGCCATGAGACCGGGGAGATAGAAACGTGGTTAAAGGTCAATGAAGAATTGAGGTTTTCCCAGAGTTTCAGGTCCAGCACAGTCTGCGCCACTTGCCCCAGCAATCTAAGATCATAAACAGACACAGCAAATCTCAGGAGAGCTCACAAACTTCCCAGGATCTGCAGATCAGGGTTCAGGCCTAAATGTAACACTCCTGAGCTCACAACAGAGACCCTTCACCAATTCAACAGTGGAGAACAATTGCAATGTACTACCATTTTCCTTAGCACGAGCAAACTGGTGCTGGAGCGGGTCTAGAGCCCTCGTTCCTCGAGCACACTGGAGTGCCTCATCAGGGCCTGGGGATACTCACACAACAGCCACAGTGAGCGTCCACCACCGGTTGGAGAGGGGGCTCTTCTTCCACAGCGGCTTGGTGCGATGGACATGGGTGATGGATATGAACACTATGGGGACAGATGAAAGAGCAGGTTATTTAGCATCACACACAGATACAACACTATACAACACAATATGGGTGTACAATATACACCAACAGCTATTACTCCAAAGGGATATGGAGTTTATGTCCCTGAAACCAACCTTTCATTCAAGGTCCTTTCAGACCAGACTCCCCGCAGCAATTCCAAGCCCCCAGATATGCAGGGTTGCGGGGAGCGCAGTCGTAGTACTGCACAGGATTACTCACTGCAGGGATGCCAAGGTTGGTTCACAGCCAGGCATGCTAAAGCACATCAGGCAAAGGACCAGAACTAGGGAGCAGAGCAGTTGCCCTTGTCTCTGGGTCACTGCAGGCCTACACCGCTGAAAACCTCCAGCCCAGAGAGATATTTAGCCAGAGACCCAGAGCTGTCTGCACAGGACAGCATTTGCTCAGTTTTTGCTTGGGCTCTTCAAAACAGCATTTCCCACCCACCAGGCAGAGCACCCCTGCCTAGCCTCAGTGGTCTGAAGGACATAAAACAGTAATGCACACTACTTTCTTTCCAAAGCAGTGCTGCCTCTCAAATCAGGAAACGTCCAGGTTGGCCTGGGCACCCTGCACATCTCAACATGCAATGCTCTACCTAGCACCAAGGCACAGTGCTAAGTGACATGGTGGAAAGGGAGGAGAGACTCTTTAAGGTCATCAGAGAGCAGCTGAACCTACTCTGCTAGGCAACTTGTGCACAGGTGATGAGGGTCAGCTAGGGCCTGGCTTCCCCACCCTTCCAGAGAGTTTAAAAAGTCTTCCAGCTCCAGAGTGGTCACAGCTGCACCAGTGCTCTTTGGGGGAAGGAAATGGGGTGCTTCACAAAATAGCAGCAAGTATATAAGGACTTTGAGGCAGGGAATATTTTTTGAGAGTTACAGGATGCTGCTAGCTGATTTGCAAGAAGGTAAAGAGGGATGTTGCTCTTCTGGTGAGACTGAAAAGGAATCAGCACTTCACCAGGCTGGCAGGAGGCAGAATCAGCTCTGAGAGTGCTGTCTTTAATCTGTTAGGGCAATGTGTAGTAAGGCAAGGGGCTTTATGCCTATGCTGAAAGACTGCTGTAGTGTCTGCTTCTACTAGGGAGTTTGCTCTCTGGCATAGCAGACCAAGAAAGGAGCAAAGGATGCAAGTTTTCCCTCAGAGTGGGGAAGTAGGGTCTGGGAACAGGGACTTACCTGTGTGTAAAACAATTAGGCCAGCTGTGAGCTTCTGGGCTACTAGAAGAGCATTGGAAAATGTCCCAAACCAGTCAGGAGCATCATCAGCATTGCTAGTAAATGAGAGGACACAGGAGAGAAGTCAACAGTGGGGACTTACTGTCTGACCTGTTCCCACCAGGGCCATGTCCTCCTCTGATACCTGAGAAAACTAAGCATGAGCTTTGAGTCAGGCTGTCCTAATACCAGGAGGCAACAGTGAGCAAGAGCCCCAAAGATGCAATTGTCAAGGCTATAGGGAGAGCACCCAGCCCTCTATATAGCCATTATAGCTAGATCATGCAAGAGTCTAAAGCTTGTTAGGAGGGAATTTGTCCTACCTGGGAAGGGCAAGAGCAACAGGCTCTGCAGGGTGAGAGGTGTTTGTGCCAGGCTCAGTTCCTCACCTGTACTGCATGATGGAGGAGCAGGCTGTGAGATTGAGGCTGGTAGTGTTCACCTCTTTGCAGGACTCATGCAGTGTGAACCCGAAGCAGATGAGGCAGGAGCAGATGGTCAGGCTGAATTTCAGCA